>NC_059301.1:2451072-2458572 GCF_017591435.1 Portunus trituberculatus
TCTTTACCCTATTTACGAGTGTTAGCAGGCAGCACATTTTTTGTAGCTCGGAAGAAAAATAACCAGACTTATTAGTGACACAGGATCGAAACAGACGAAGCTAACTTATGTAAGTGTACCTTCCCTTGTTCCTCTTATGCTTCCCTCTCATGTACTCTCTTCCCGTCTCCAAGCCATGACCACAAGTGCTTGAAAGAGAAACTATTAGTAATAAAAATATCCATAAATATGTTGGGAAACATTTCGTAATGTCTTCTACATTTCTCTTTCTGTCTCCGTTTGTTTCTGCTCGTTTTGGTTTCTGTTGTTTATTGGTTTGCTTGTGTGTCTACTTCTCTATATGTCTGTCTGTAAATTTGGTATGTTTGCTTGTTCTCTCTCTCTCTCTCTCTCTCTCTCTCTCTCTCTCTCAAGTGTGTACATACCAGATTCAATTAAAAGAGTTTGCTTTATGTTTACTCTCAACAGCCTCAGCTGATCTAGATATGTTAATTAATTTCGCTCGTATTTTATGTACTACTAACTGATTAGTTAAATGAATTCATAAATGGAGGAAAATGAACTAGATCTATCTTATTAAAGAAATAAAAATGAGGTCATCGGTAACAATAAAAAAAAGTTCCTGATTAAGTGCAAATGATTAGTCTCTCTCTCTCTCTCTCTCTCTCTCTCTCTCTCTCTCTCTCTCTCTACCAGATCAAAGCAATGTAAAAGAAGTAAAAAAAAAAAAAAAAAAAGAAAAAACGTGGCCATAACACACACCAGTCGTTCTTTCTGACACCCGAACAGCGAACTAAGTGGCGCAGATCTTCTAAATATACGCGCGATCTAGTTTACGAGGCGCGGCAGATACGGCGAGGCGTGCGTGATGCGTAAATTCACCTGCGCTTACCTGCCCCGGGACTTAATGAATTGGTTATTTATGGTGGCAGAGATTAATGCGCATTATTTTTGTCGGGAAACGCAAATACGCAGGTCAGTGTATGTGTGTTTAAGAGCGTTAAATATTGCTACTGCTGCTGCTTCCGTGTGTGTGTGTGTGTGTGTGTGTGTGTGTGTGTGTGTGTGTGTGTGTGTGTGTGTGTGTGTGTGTGTGTGTGTGTGTGTGTGTGTGTGTGTGTGTGTGCGTGTGTGTGTGTGTGTGTGTGTGTGTGTGTGTGTGTGTGTGTGTGTGTTTAGTTTATTGGGGCCAAGTCACTTTCCTGTATGATTTAGAGCAATATGTTGGTGAAGGAAAGTGTGTGTGTGTGTGTGTGTGTGTGTGTGTGTGTGTGTGTGTGTGTGTGTGTGTGTGTGTGTGTGTGTGTGTGTGTGTGTGTGTGTGTGTGTGCAATGAAGTGAATTAATAGGGAGAGAAGTGAATGGAAGGGGAGACGAGGGTTGGGTGAGTGTGGGTGAAGGCGTGGATGGGTGAGGGATAGGTGTTAAGAGGAGAAGAAGTTGAAAGAATGGAACTAAAAGAATGGGATAAATGGGGTAAGATGACAATAAGAGGGAAGGAAAAAAAATGTAAAGTTATGGACTCTCAGGTGTCACTTATCCCTTTTCAATAATACACGACACATCGCTCTTTAATCACAAGCCACACAGAGACAAGGCTTTATAATCTACAACTACTTTTACACACTATACTGCCTAGACACTGGAAAAGCTATACTCTTTGAATCCCCTCTATAGATTTCCTAGTATTTCTAGTTGCCTTGAAATGTTGCAAATTGAAGTGAAAAGGTTAATATTGTGTATCCTCTTCTCTTCCTCCACTCCCCTGAGCTCTACATCGTTCTGTCCTTCCTCCTCCCACCTCTCCCTTCACTCCCTCAAAACTAACATGCGACCTCAGGGAAGGTTCAAGTTTAAATGCCAAAAGGTGAGCCGGTGAATTGATTCTTTTTAATCACACTTTTTTTCATCATCTTCTTTGTGGATCCTCCCACGTGTCACATTAGTAGTCATTTTCCTGCCTTCCGTTTTCCTTTCTTCCTCTTAGACAAATAAAATAAGAAGAGATATAGAACCCCCGCCCGTCTCGTCCGTCCCTCCGTCGTCATGCTAGAGAGTGATGAGAAATTTCCGTGCACGAGAACACGCCTCTGTCTGAGGAGGACTCTCATCTGCAGCAAGGCATGGGACAAACACTCGCCCCGCCTCTTGAGTGCCCCACCACACATCTTAGTCAGTACTCATCTCACCACCATCACTACCATCACCACTTGCCGTCCCTCCCTCTATCTCATGGTAGTTACTCTTAACCTTATCTAACCTAACAGCATAGAAACAAATAGAGCATAACCTAACCGAATCTAATTTAACATAACGTAACCCAACCGAACACAACATAATGAAACCGAACCGAACTTAATATAATAATCTAACCTGATCTAATCTTATTTAACTTAATTAACTACACCTAACCTAACCGAGACTAACTTAACGTCACCTAATCGGACATAACCTAACGATAATGATATATGTAAATAAATAAACGTATGAACAATGACTTAAATGTAATTATGGAACGGTTCTATTCTTTAACGTCTCATACACTTTAATACACCTCATTTGTATACCTGATCTCCCTTCGTGCCTAACACCTCATACACCGCCACTTACACCCTCTCACGCACCGCTACACACACTTACATGCATACTTACATACAGCCCACCCAGTCTTTCACCCTCCGAGGAACATACACTTAATCTCACCGTCCCCACACTCACAGATTCTTCACCCTGCACGCTACTCACTTAAGTTCCTCCTCTTACACTCTCACCTTTACCCTCTCTCTCTCTCTCTCTCTCTCTCTCTCTCTCTTCCCAGTTTCCGACATCCTAACACCCTAACACCCTACGCAGCTCAGCCTCTACACCTCACACCTCCCTACCCTCACCCCGCCTCCCTGCATCCCCCACACGCCCACACACCCACGCCAGCCCATGACTCCTACAACTTCACGATACGACTCGCTGCCACGCAAGCCTTGGTGTATATTTTCAGGCAGAAGTTTATATCCTTTTTTTTCTTTCTTCTTTTCTTTTCTTTTTTTTTCTTTTTTGTCTTAGTAAGAATTAATAGCGGGCCACGGCGAGACGGCCAGACTAGAGACTTGTTTATGATACGACAGTGTGGCACGCAGAGGTCCCTACTACTCCTCCTCCTCCTCCCCACAGCACCCTGCCGCTCCGCCTCCACCTACCTTCTGCTTCCCTCCTGCCCTGCCTCCAGTCCATCCCCATGCTCCCCTCCCGCCATCGCACACTGGCAGGTGCGCGCACGCAGGCACTACTGGCCCTGGCACTTGAGAACGACATCACGAGCTGCTCAGATCGATAAGTCACCCTTGAGTCGCCTTGTGAGTCAAAGAAAACGGGTATTTATTTTGACTTTCTCTCTCTCTCTCTCTCTCTCTCTCTCTCTCTCTCTCTCTCTCTCTCTCTCTCTCTCTCTCTCTCTTCCATTTTACTTAGGAGAAGCTAATGCCGGATAATTTTCTTCATTTGCCCTCAGTGTGGAAATTATACCTTGTCCTCCCTAAGAAAATGTGTCAGGAAAATATGCGAGGAGCTACTATTAAGCGCGAAAGTCTGCATAAACTCAGCATAAAAAAGGGCATACTTGTCTCTTCCTCACACGACTGAGCCGCCACTGCCACAGCCGCCGCCGCTGAGCCTGGACAGGACAACTACTTACTACTACTGCTGCTGCTGCTGGTAAATGAAGCCATCAGGGAGGCGCGGATAAACATAGACGGACGAGGCGCGGTGAGGGAGGGGCAGCGGCAGACATAAGGAGCGAAGGTGCCATTTTGGGGACAGATTTCCCGACCGAAATATCGATCATTTGAGGCAGGATGAGGAGGCGTCCGTGTCCCCCTGTCATTAGCCGGCGACTGACAACCTGCAGACAGCCGCCGACAGGGTACACCGGCAGTCTATCACCCTCGTCTCTCTCGCCTGACTAGTTCTCATGACTACTGCTGCTGCTGGTGACGGAAGTAAACAGGTGAGGGTAGCAGTGTCGCGTCTGCATTTGGCGACGAAGGCCAGACCTAGTCGTCCTCCTGCTGTGAAGTGAGGCGACTCGGCGGGAGGCGGATTGAAGGCTATACAGTACCTACTTATTGCGCCATTGATGATGATGATGATAGTTATGATGACAGCTTGTGTGTGTGTGTGTGTGTGTGTGTGTGTGTGTGTGTGTGTGTGTGTGTGTGTGTGTGTGTGTGTGTGTGTGTGTGTGTACAGGGAGGAGTTGTAATGTGTCTGTACCCGGCCAGCTCCAGCCAGACACATGGAAATCAGGATAGGGGGAGAGGAGGAAGCGACTGGGGGAAATTAGCGTGGAAGAAAAGAGAGGTCGAAGGAGGAAAACGGCCCAGGAGCAAGACTCAAGTGGAGGGGATGAGAGAAGGGGAGAAGGAAGGGTGGGAGGGAAGGAGAGAGGGAGGGGAGGGAGGGATATAGTATGTCACGAGGAGGGGGGGAAAGGTGTGTTAAGTTACGCATGTTTAGAATTATTGGAAGGGTTAAAAATAGACGCATGTACGTACGTCATCACACACACACACACACACACACACACACACACACACACACACACACACACACACACACACACGCAAGATATATACGTATGCACACCGAACCACTTTTAGCCTGATAACTGAAAATATGATAGAAGACATAGCCACTCAGTCATCCAGCCAGTCAATCAATGTCAGTCAGTCAGTAAGTAAAGCATCAATTCGACCTGTCACACTCTGTCTAGCAATCAGTCGACAAGTCATTCAGGATATCAGTCAGTTAGTTGGTTAATGCGTGTAGTGTGTCGGTCAGTTACACAGCTATAGATTCTTGATCAGGAAGTCAGTCAGTCAGTCAACTATTCAGTCAGTCAGTTAACCAGTTACTATCGTCGTTGGTCAGTCAGTTAATCAGTTACTTGCGTTGTAAGTCAGTCAATTATTCAGCTATGTAATCAATCGGTTGTCAAGTTATTCAGTCAATCATTCATTAAGTTAGTCGGTTCAGAAATCAGTAGTGTCGAAAGTCAGTCAGTCAATCAGTTAGCAGTATTTGTAAGTCTGTATATCTTTCGTGTAGTCAATAATTTCACCAGTCAGTCAGTCAGTCAGTCAGTCAGTTAGTCCCATTGGTTTCTGACTTCGAGACACATATACATACATCACCAGCGACTCTCTGACGCAGAAAATCCACAAGGTTAGCGGGACTTTACTCTGGGCGTGTAAAAGCGAGATAAATAACACTGTTGCTGGCGATTAATTACCGGGCCTTGTCATTTCCGCGGGTCGGGGCCGAGCTACGAGTCTTTGTGCACGACAATTACCTCCACGCGAGCCCCCGCCTGCCTACCCATTTTGCTCAGTCAGCGCCCTGATTTACGAGGGCGGCCAGGATAGCTCTACGAGTCCTGCCCGTCGTGCCAGTCAGGTAGGGACGTCGTAAAAAAGAAAGTGAGGGACGTAATGACTAAATGCTGCTTCGCGTGTGAGGATAACGGCAACAAGGGGGCGAGGATTGCATGATTGATCCTCGCCGTATGAAAATAATGCAGGATATATGAGACCTGCAGGATGTCACTTGGTATCCTTTGATGACACGTCCTACTGACCTTCTCTTCCTCTTCCTCCTCCAGCACCTGCAGTTTTCCCCCTCCCCCTATACTGACGAAGGAGAAGCAGAGCATTAGCTAAGTCAAGGCAGACACTAGAAGATCGAATATAAATCAGACTAATTTGCACTCTCGTGTATGATCGAGGCGGGCTCGGAATGGCCCCGTTGAGAGAGATTCCTGATTTATGATATTCTTGTCTTTCATGAGTCCTGTGATGCACGAGCCGCGGCCACTTATTATACTTTTAAAGGTCGACACTAAACAGAAATTATTACCGCTAGCTGCTTCTTGATGTGTATAATTAGGACTCAGCATACACGGTTCCTACGTCATGCACTCTTACGTACTTCAATATGCTTTTCTTTTTTCAAGTGAGTCGTCGTGTGAGTGATGTGTGTGTACTACATGCGCTCAAACTCGACCCGAGCACGCCATCTTGTGATTTAATTCTTTCCTTCCCTCCTCCTCGGTGTTCAGGCAATGCTCTCCCTTGTCATAATACTAGACTCTCTTTATTATGTCCTGCACTCCTCGCCCCTCCTCCACTCTCTCTGGCCACTTCCACAACACCACACACTACACAGCATCTACGCAACACACTGCATCCTGCCATGTTCAGTCCTCACGAGTCATGCCCCAAGGCCTCGACCACCCAGCTATCTTTCAATGACCTTCCTGACTATACCATTGCCCTTCCTGCACCGCCATATTACAGACAGACACACATACCTGTACTTACATCCAAGACCTCTGTCCCTCACACCTTCCATTTCCCTTCCAGATCCCCTCACTTTCCCGCTGCCAAGGCACTCATACCTAATACACAGACAAAGTTGAACGAATGAGACGAGACACAACTAACCATCTATAACATGAATCACATCATGAAAAAAATGCATCGGTTTCGAACTGAAGGAAAGGGGAGAAAGAAAAGGAGAGAGGCAACGGATGAAAGGAGTTAAAGAGAAGGGAGAATATGAAGGAGAGAGAGAGAGAGAGAGAGAGAGAGAGAGAGAGAGAGAGAGAGAGAGAGAGAGAGAGAGAGAGAGAGAGAGAGAGAGAGAGAGAGAGAGAGAGAGAGAGAGAGAGAGAGAGAGAGAGAGAGAGAGAGAGAGAGAGAGAGAGAGAGAGAGAGAGACAGGAGAGGAGAGAGGAGAGATTCCATGGAAAGGAGGAATGGAAAGAAGCAACGAAAGAAAAACAAGAAGGAAAGAGGGAAAGAGGGAGGGAGGGAGAATAACAAGGCAAGAGGGAGGAAGGGGGTAAGGCCAGGACCTGCATCACAAGCTCTCAGATCCTCGAACAGCTTCTTGCAGATCTTCCCAGTGACGTCATGAATCCGGCTCGCGGCTCACGAACGCAAGGTGATTCTCGTAATCGGCCTCGCAACTCACGGCTTTGCTCGAGTTAATTAATTAGCTGAGGATTTGTGAAGGATTTTACCTTTGAGGATTAGAGCGGACACTGTAATTATGGTGGGCCGTGGTGGACTCAGGGGGGAGGCGGCGGCCCGTGGTGGTGGTGGTGGTGGTGGTGGTGGAGGATAAAGGTGGACAAGAATGATATTGCTGATGAGAGAGAGAGAGAGAGAGAGAGAGAGAGAGAGAGAGAGAGAGAGAGAGAGAGAGAGAGAGAGATTATGAAAATCGTGAACATGTAAAGTTGAATTAAGAGTGAAGAAAATTGCCGTCTTAAGCCTGAGGGGGTTGGTGGAGGAGGTAGGGGCGCTCAGACCTCCCCCACCCTCACCCAACCTTCAGGAGTGTCGGCAGGGCGTGGCGGTGTGTGGAGGACACGGTGAGGGATGGCTGGGATGAAGGTGATTGCTACTGCTGCTGCTACTTTTGTTTGATGCCTTGTTGTTGTTG
>NC_059301.1:2463572-2478572 GCF_017591435.1 Portunus trituberculatus
GTAGTGCCCTCCCATAGCTGCCACACCCACCAGGCGAGGCGAGGCGAGGTGTGAGGAGGCGGAGACCATCGTGGTGTACTGGGCCGGACCCGCGACGCCTTGCAATACATCGGAGACGAGTCCAATACCGTGAAAATGCAATTCCTTTCATCCCAATCTTTTCCCGCCGCGCCGGACGTGACGTCACAGAGTTATCAGAACGTGCAATATGGCCGCGCCTTCCTCTTCCTGGCAACACCTTTGTCTCGCCCACCGGCAGCGACCCAGGGACTGTTTTGTTCACCGGGTGACTTCATTGCGGGGAGAATTATTCATAACTCACACTGGACCCGCGATACGAGGCGATAAGACGCGTGGTGCTAACACTAAGTATGGGCGGGACGGTGATCGCCCGCCCCTCGCAGCGCACGGAATATACCACCCATTGTGTCACCATATCGCCGCGAGGATCTCATCTGATAGTTAAGGCCTCACGCGCCGCGCCGACACCTCCCGTGCACTGTCACTGCCGCCCCTTGCTACACCCCACCTTCCACTCCCCAGACACCAGGCACCCTACACCTAAACACCAAGTCCTACCTCTTACATTTAACACGCTATAAGCGAAGTTACTGGGGTGTTTCAGCGGTGTTTTAATGATGGCAGGATTAACTTACCAAGGATTATGCATCATTAGTAAGAAAATCACCCATGGAAACCCTGCTAATAATACGATATCTGTCCCTTAAAAACAGTACTGATGAGAAAACAATAAAATTTTCAAGAGAGTTTTCATGACAACTTTGATAGTTTGAAAACCAAACATTTCTTCGGTTCTTCAATACATACTGATGGAAGAACAAAGCGTTCTAGAATACAGGCATAGAAGCAGAAAGGTAATACTCCCTGCGATGTTTAAGTCTTCACCACCATCACCACCACCACCGTGACAGACTCAGCGGGAGGCAGCGGATGACCTCGCCTCACTTCGCCTAATGACTCCACTTGTGACTGAGCACGAGATGAATGGCGACCTTGACTCAGTGAGCGACGCTTCTCCGTGCCTCACTCACTCACCCACCCACTCACTCATTCGGGAACATCCTCCTCTATTTGCCACGCAGGAATGAGTTGTCTTCCGCCTCTCGCTCGCTTTTCCAGGATCTAAATGAATCAGAGGTGAAGGGAAATGCCGCACTCAATACTCACTGCTGCTGGTTATTCTTCATTATCATCTTTTATCGTTCTATTATCCTATTTCCTTCATTGTATGTTAGGGACTTCCCACAAAAAAGCCACGTAAGGGTCAACAGTCTCGGTGATGTTTGTTCTTCCTTCCTGCTTTTTTAGGTTCTCTTTTCGTCGCTATGATGAGTTCCCTGTCGAGTTCATTTACTGTGGTTCTTACTCTTCTTCTTTTTCTTCTTGCATTAAGTTAAAATAAGTCTTCCTTCTTGGTGTATAATGTCTTTTTTTTTTACTTTTACTTGCAAAGCTATAGTAGTGGTAGTAGTAGTAGTAGTAGTAGTAGTAGTAGTAGTAGTAGTAGTAGTAGTAGTAGTAGTAGTAGTAGTAGTAGTAGTAGTAGTAGTACCATAATGATAATAATAAAAACTACAATAACAACAACAACAAGAAAGTTTGAGTATAGTATACTAACTACGTATTTTACCTGCCAATGTGTGTGTGTGTGTGTGTGTGTGTGTGTGTGTGTGTGTGTGTGTGTGTGTGTGTGTGTGTGTGTGTGTGTGTGTGTGTGTGTGTGTGTGTGTGTGTGTGTGAGTGTGTGTGTTATAGCCGTTTTGCTATTTCCGAATATCGCTTTCTTTTCTCTGTTTTTCCCAGTGACTGCATGAGTGAGGCGTCGCGTGGAAAGGAAAAATAAAGCCAGGATGGAGGAGGGAACGGGTTGAGAGAGAGAGAGAGAGAGAGAGAGAGAGAGAGAGAGAGAGAGAGAGAGAGAGAGAGAGAGAGAGAGAGAGAGAGAGAGAGACGAACGGAAGGATAGACAAAAAAATTATCCTTAAAAATCACATAAACATCACAGAAAAGAAAAGTAAATATTGAAACAAAGAATTGGAGGAAAAAAAAAAAAAAAAGAGAGAAAAAGGTGTATGAGAGAGGTGGTGATGGTGGTAGTGGGAGGATGAGGATAAAGAGGAGGAGGAGCAGGAGGAGGAGGAGGAGGAGGAGGAGGGCGTGTGGTGGGCGGAAGTCAGATGGGCGTTGGGACCAGCCACCTCACACCCCGGGCCGCCCATCCCCGCCCCCACCCCGCCCACATACATCAACACGCCGCCATTGTTATGATCCCCACAGTCTGTCACGCTACGGTTCCAAGCAAGAGTGACACAAGCACCAGGAATACACAAGGCTCTTAGTGAGTGTTATGTGCCCGAGCTGCCGCCCTTGGGATGCTGCTGAGGCACGTTGAGGGAGGGGGAGAGGGGGCGGCGACGCAGGGACAGGAGGGGGCAGGCGGGACACAGGTGGGGGGAAGGGGGCTATAGTTCATTGTTGCAAAGTTGTTCTTCCTTTTCTTTTGTGATGTGTGTTTATGTTCCGTTGTGGGGGGGGACTGTTGGTGTGGATCCTCTCCTGTTCTCTCTCTCTCTCTCTCTCTCTCTCTCTCTGTCTCTCTCGTCTCCTCTTCATTTCTATTTACCTGTCTTTTTTGTATTCGTTGCTGTTATCTCTCTCTCTCTCTCTCTCTCTCTCTCTCTCTCTCTCTCTCTCTCTCTCTCTCTCTCTCTCTCTCTCTCTCTCTCTCTCTCTCTCTTCTCTTTTTTCTTTCGTTCACTATTTCCATGTATTTAATTCTATTTAATTAACTTGTCTTTTTTTTTTCTCTCTCTTTCCTCTCTGTTATTCTCTCCTCTCCTCTCGTCCTCTTCAATCCTATTCATATATCTTTTACTGTGGTATTCTTCTCTCTGTTTTGCTCTCTTTCCTTCTCTCCTCTCCTCTCGTCCAATCCATTTCCATTTTACCTACTTTTATATCGTATAGTGCTATTTACTCTTCTCTTCCTCGCTTTTCCTATTACCTTTATCATTTTCCTTTATTTTGGATATTCTCTTCTATTCTTTTCCATCTTTCCTCTTAGTCTTTCTCTTCCTTTGCTCTTTCATTTTCTTACTTTTTTTGCTATCCTTTGTCCTTTTTCCTCCCGCCCTTCCTTTTGCCTCTCCTTTCCTCATGACAACCTCAACTTTATTCCTTTCTGTTATCCTTTCTATCCATCCACCTTTCGATTTTCTTCCTCTCTCCTTTCCTCTCATCGTTTTCACTTTAATTAATATGTGTTTCCCTTTCCTTTTATTTTCTGTCTCTCTCCTCTCTCCGTTCTTTTAAATTTTTATACATTTTTTCATCTCTCTCTCTCTCTCTCTCTCTCTCTCTGCAGGACGTGCGAGGAGGAAGCGTCTCATTTGGGTGTTCTGGCCGTGTGTGTTTACGTAAGAATGCAGAACGAAAGGCATCATTCTTCTTCGCGGGGAGGAAAGACAGGGATTATAATGGAGAGAGAGAGAGAGAGAGAGAGAGAGAGAGAGAGAGAGAGAGAGAGAGAGAGAGAGAGAGAGAGAGAGAGAGAGAGAGAGAGAGAGAGAGAGAGAGAGAGAGAGAGAGAGAGAGAGAGAGAGAGAGAGAGAGAGAGAGAGAGAGAGTGTAAAGACGTGTTATTTCAAAGCATACAGTTTAGTATCACTCCAAGCCTTCGCTTTCCACGTATTGCTGAGTGAGGTGGAGTGGTTTCCTTATCATCCATCACCCACGAGAGCCACAGGAACCCTCACAGCCTTATTTGTAGCGAGTGGACGATGAGAAGAGCATTATCAACGGTGAACGCGGAAACAGTCACACTTGACACACAAAAAAGACTTATTACTGATAGATGCTTGTTGGTAGAAAAGAAAAGAGCTTAGAATGAATGAGAAAAAATACAACAGAGGAAAGGAAACAGTCCAGGAGAATTGGAAAAGGTTTTTGTGTTTACCGACTGACTAAATTGACAGAAACAATGGAAACAATCCAGGAAAAGAAAAATTAATCTTTTCATCACTGATACACCAAGATAGAAGGAAAGAAATATAGATTTTTTATCATTTTTGATTGACTGATACTGACAGAAGTGAAGGAAGCAATCAAGATAAAACTGAGAGCAGGAGAAAAGAGTTTCATTTCTCTAATTTAAAGCTACTTCAGTTTACTCTAATTGTTAACTTCTTTACGTGTGTAAGTGGCAGGGCAAGGACACACACACAAAAAAAAAAAAAAAAAAATTATAATAATAATAAAAATAAATAAATAAAAATGAATAAATAAATGAATAAGTAAAAGTAAATAAATGAATATATAAATAAAAAACAAAATAAAATTAGATTAGGAAAACAATTGCTGCTATCAAGATAATATAAGAAACAGCTCATCACAGCATAGCTCGTTTATCTATAAGACCGACATGAGAGAGAGAGAGAGAGAGAGAGAGAGAGAGAGAGAGAGAGAGAGAGAGAGAGAGAGAGAGAGAGAGAGAGAGAGAGAGAGAGAGAGAGAGAGAGAGAGAGAGAGAGAGAGAGAGAGAGAGAGTGTGTGTGTGTGTGTGTGTGTGTGTGTGTGTGTGTGTGTGTGTGTGTGTGTGTGTGTGTGTGTGTGTGTGTGTGTGTGTGTGTGTGTGTGTGTGTGTGTGTGTGTGTGTGTGTGTGTCAGTCCACAGTGGAGGTCCACCCGTCAGTTTTCCGGGTTCACAGGTTCACACTGTGCATGAGGAGGGCAGTGTTACTATGGGTGGTGTTGAAGTAATTAAGTGAGTGATAGACACGCTTTGCAATACACCAGTGGAACGGAAGCTTATTCTATTTTTCCACAACAATAACAAAATATTTGATGCAACACAGTTTATCTGATGTAGTAACTTTGCTTTGTTGATTGCTTTCCATTGCATGTGCATTGTGTTTGTCTTTATTCTTTATTGATAACGTAGATAATTGACAGAGCAAAACGGATAATGGTGTATTAATCTAACGGTCTAACCCTTCATCACCACGACATTGATTTCAGTATACTCTACGTATCACTGGATAAACTTATTGTTGTTTAGGTTGATATTTTTTATTCTCCAGTTAACTGTTAACCACCACGAGTGTACTTTTTTTTTATTATATTATGGAAACTTAATAGATGATGGAGGCTGAAACCTGCCAGTGTGATGAAATAGTTAAGCCCCACAACAGGAAAGTCATGTAGTGCAGCATGGAAAAAGGGAAGGCCCATCATTTGAAAAGAAGTGATTTACGGTAACACTGGCAAGTCCTTTTCATAAGTAATGCTGTGGCTTCCCTTCACTCTAAATATAGTAAAGTACAAATTTAGGGGATAACTTCAGTGCCTGAAGATTTACTTTGATACTTATTATTTTTACATATTGAATTTTACACAAGGAAATTATCATTATAGGCACTAAACATTTTGAATGTTCACTCCTTGCCTTGTTACTGGAGTCTTTTTATGTATTTTCAACTTGCATTAAACTCTTTTATTAAGTTGAATGTGAGGCTACAATGTAAGAGTTACTTCATTCTCATTTCAGTTACTAATCAAATATTCCCTCTTTTTAATCCTCTTTTTTCTGCATTGAGACAAACGCAGAGCGAATATGAAATATATCCGACATTCCAACATTGGTCAAGTTTACCTGAGTCGTTAAAATGTTATTGAATCATGAAAAAAAAAAAAAAAATACCCTGGAAGATGTAAAAAAGATGCACTAGAACCTGTTGAGAGCAGTGGAGATAAGAAGCAGCAACGTTAGAGAATGCGAGAATGCGGTCTCTAGGATATTCTGCTATTCTCGGCAAGCAACACTCAGCCTGAGGCCACGACCTGCCCGCCTCGCCAGGAGTGGAGCTGCCGCAATGAGCCGCCCACTCGTCACTGCCGCAACACCACCACAGCCATCACCACACGGATAAAACTGATGAAACGATATAAATGATAAGAGTGGCACAGAGTTGCTGATTACAGTTATTGAAAATGGAAAATATACAAGCGTATAAAAGTTCGTATTTCACTAATGCAGTTATTAACACACAAGTATACGAGAGTTATTGTCAAAATCACATGTTAGATGACAAGTAATTATGGAGTTAAGAAAAACTGTATGGCAATAAAATTAAACACACTAAATTGTGTTTATGGTTTATTCAAAATATGAAAACATATCATACCGCATTAATAAGAAGGTCTCAACTCATGAGTAATGCAAGGAAAGGGAATGATGACAGAAAATGAATAGTGATACGACATATTCATTAATTTCCCTCAGCAACCAACACTTGTTACACAGTGGGAAGCAACTTAACGAGTTCTATACTGAAGCCATGCACTGATCCTTTGCTTTGGGTAAGGCAGACGAACCACAGAAGCTAAAATGTGAAATGTGTGTGTGTGTGTGTGTGTGTGTGTGTGTGTGTGTGTGTGTGTGTGTGTGTGTGTGTGTGTGTGTGTGTGTGTGTGTGTGTGTGTGTGTGTGTGTGTGTGTGTGTGTGTGTGTGTGTGTGTGTGTGTGTGTTTAACTGCGGACAAGGGCACGGCGTCCTGGGGCTCACAGGTGGTGTTTTTTTTTTTTTTTTCAGGAACAGCAGTGTGAAAGCACAGTCTCATTTCACCAGTCTATCAGTGAGTTATTCCCCCAAAAAAAAAAAAAAAAAAAAACACCAATGTATGCAACACGACCCCTGAAATCCCCAATAAATAGATGGACTTCCAATTTCCTCCCTTGAGCCAGATGTATCCTTGAGCACGTTACACACACACACACACACACACACACACACACACACACACACACACACACACACACACACACACACATTTAATTAACCTCCAACCTCTTAAAACTTTTAACATTCCTAAATACGAAAATATCAAGGGTATACTTTCATTTTGCATGTTATCTTCCTTTCCTGTAACTGTTCCCAATTCCCACAGTCTCCCGCTACTTCCATCGCGTTCCTCCACCGCTATTTACACGGTCACTGCTCTTCTCAATGTGAAAAAAAAGAGGGAGGGAGGGAGAGAGAGACACCCGCACACCTTCCTCCATCCTACATCCCAAGTGATATTTCTGCCTTATCTCTGCCCATCTTTGTAATGTAAGAACTCAATACTACGTCAATTGCTTTATTTCCTTTACTGAGAGAGAGAGAGAGAGAGAGAGAGAGAGAGAGAGAGAGAGAGAGAGAGAGAGAGAGAGAGAGAGAGAGAGAGAGAGAGAGAGAGAGAGAGAGAGAGAGAGAGAGAGAGAGAGAGAGAGAGAGAGAGAGAGAGAGAGAGAGAGAGAGAGAGAGAGAGAGACAATCGTCGATGAGTTGGAGGAGGAGGAGGAGGAGGAGGAGGAGGAGGAGGAGGAGGAGGAGGAGGAGGAGGAGGAGGAGGAGGAGGAGGAGGAGGAGGAGGAGGAATACAAATACAAAGGAAAACAAAGGAAGACAAACAGCAACAGACCCTTAGGTCCTTACTAGGCTGTTTGTGGAGACTATCTACTAACTACCAGTGGTAGAGACAGGACAGCAAAGCAGAAGGCTCCTTCCCACCTATTCCTCCCTCCAGCCGAGGCTGGCAGGAAAAAAAATCACATGGAATTTTAGTAGAGAGTGAAAAAGAAATGTATAATCTACGTCTGACTACTTGTGTTTGTGGGGGAAAGTGTTAACGCTTGGTAAATGTCATGTTAAGTGTGCATTGTGTACGTGGATGCACAGTGTGTATGTCGAATGGGTGGTGCGGCAGCCTTGCCTAGCGCTTTCTAGGGAGGAGGAGGAGGAGGAGGAGGAGGAGGAGGAGGAGGAGGAGGAGGAGGAGGAGGAGGAGGAGGAGGAGGAGGAGGAAAGAGGAAGACGACGAGGAAAACGAGAGAAACGACGAAAACGAGAAGACGATAAGAAAACAAGAACAAACGAGAACGAAGAACAAGAAAATATGAATGTGTGTGAGAGAGAGAGAGAGAGAGAGAGAGAGAGAGAGAGAGAGAGAGAGAGAGAGAGAGAGAGAGAGAGAGAGAGAGAGAGAGAGAGAGAGAGAGAGAGAGAGAGAGAGAGAGAGAGAGAGAGAGAGAGAGAGAGAGAGAGAGAGAGAGAGAGAGAGAGATTAAAAGGAAGAAGATAACAATCAGTATTAATATCCTTTTCCTCTTCCTCCTGATTCTCCATCTCCTCTTCCTCCTCCTCCTCCTCCTCTTCTTAACCTGGGCGCGGGCACAGTGAAGCGAACACATCCCGGTGGACAGGTAGCCAGGGAATTAATGACAACTTAATTAGTGGAGACACACCTGAGGCTCCTTGCATGCCAATTAGGTGCAGCGGGTCCCTCCTCACGACCTTTGACCCGCGGAGACACGGCTAGATAGGGTCACGTCCGAGGCAATGCAATGGAAGGCTGGGAAAGGGAGAGAGGGAGAGATAGGGAGAGGAAGAGAGGGAGAGGTCAGCTAAGTGGAAGATGAGGTATGAGGGGAGAAAATGAGTGTAGAAAAGGAGAATATGTATGATAGGGTAGGTATGTGTGAAGTAAACAAATGTAGAGGAAAAGAGTAAGCATAATAGGGAGGAAAGGTAATTACGAGTTAGATAACTGTAGAAATGTTAATTAAATGGATGTGAAATGCTCGGAAATTGAATGTTTCTGATGTTATCTCGCATGTCGGCAAACATGAGTAGAGGATAAGCGGAGATAGATAATACAAACATAAATAAATAGTACATCATACCAAATATTTCTACAATGACCTATATCATTATTTTGTATAAGAAATAAATGTGCGCACAATTCATATAATAAGAAACTTTGCAATGGATGCGTCAAAACTGTAGCACGAGGGGGAATATTATGATTTGGCCTTAGTGAAGACGAACCAAACGCAGCAGGTGATGACATGGTGAAGCAGTAAGGACCAATGAATTCCATTCACTGCTGCGCTGATCGTGTTAACTCTACTTTCCTCCAGACCTTCACACGCAATGCACTATAACACATGGGCCTGCAGTGCGTTTATGTGACATTTGTCCTTATGCAGACAGTAGTTCGTGGCCTGTGGAATGGCAACACATACTAATGCCAAGCTCTATGAGACAAGCCGGAAATAACAACCTGTAAATTAAACTTTGTCCGCAATTTTAAGGCGATCTGTGTCAAAAGAATGCCAAAGAAGTATTATTGTTGTTGTTGTAGTTGTATTTGTTGTTGTTGATAATGTTATTATTATTACTATCAACGTTTCCATAATTCTCATTCTTAGTGTAAAACAAAGATCTTCGAAAAAGTACAAAAATAAACAGAAAGAAGCCAAAATGTTGGGAATCAATGATAAGATAAAGAAAAAGTTGTGTCAAGAACAACCACAATGGTGCCGCGCACAACGCTGCAGTCATACCGTACTTTAATATACGAGCGACTGATCTCGCCCGACAGGACAAGTTAAGGCTACTGTAGCATTACGTGTCATTTACGTGCTTCTGCAGCGACAAGACTGGCGGCTTTCTCGCACAGCAGACCTTGGACTGGTTGGCTGTGGAAATACGCTGCATCAGTTTAGTATTGTTGAAATCTCACTTCATGAAGGAATATTATTGGGATGAAGCCAATAGCAGATACGTATGTAGCTTAACAAGGGCAAATGTTACCGAATCAAGAGTGTAATTTAGGAAGAGAAGATAACTTGTGGTTTCAGTCGAGCGACATAATCACAGCCTTGTAAAAGCAACACTTGGGCGCCATTTAGGAACAGACAATGATTAGATAACTTTATTTACAAGTTAAGTATAGACGCGACTCACGTTGTGCATCTCTGCGTTCTGTTTCTTTTTCGAATTTCCGTGTATCCTTTGATTATGACACCTGCATTGCCGTGGCTTTCAAAGCTTCCCAGAAACACACACACACACACACACACACACACACACACACACACACACACACACACACACACACACACACACCTTCACGATATCATCTTTAATTTCTCATTCATCATGTACGCGGCTTTACTAAGAGAACGAAATATTCAGATAACTGTCCTGTCTAAATCTATAGGACATGGCTTGAGCTACATTCCGCCAGGGAGTCTCCACCAGTCCTGAGACTCACTTGCTGCTGGACCAGCGGCATCGTTGGCCTGGGGTGTGAAACACACTTGTAGTGCATTGTAAGAGAGGGCGGAGGTGCCACACATGGCATTGTTAAGAAGGGTGGAGTCAATGCAATTCCCGTCATCAGCTTGTGTCACTCTCTCCAACATTTTCATCTCCGCCATCTTATTGCTCTGCCCTTCTTTTCCAGCGACGTCATTATGCATGCTGCTTCTGCGAGCCATGCTTCCTCTTGGAACATTCCCACTACTGACTTTCTATCCTGAGGTGCTTCATGCATAGTTATAAAACACAAGAGACAAACAATGCATTGAAATACCAATGACAATGTACTGAAAATCATTCCTCGGCTTAGTGAGTTTAGATATATTGAGGGATCACATCTCAATGCCTCTATAAACGACTGGATGTTGTGATGAATCTCTCACACAAACATCTACCTACACAACACCAACACTCAATAACTACGCCACCTATATAGCGACCATCCTCCCTCGTACCTTTTTGTCTCCCTCATATAATTCCTGAGTATAGCACCTACATGCATACTTTCCCCTTCCGAACCTAACTCATTTCTTCACCACACTAATGTCCTCCGTCTAATGTGATAATTTTACTTAATTTTTCATTATTACTCTATTTCACCTAATCTCTTCTTTCTATCCTAGTTATGCCAAAACGATTAAATTCTAGTCTATACTCATACTCATTGTGTTTAGCATTTCCAGTAATCTTAGAGCATGACGTATTACAAGTCACGGTACTAAAACACTGCAAACACAATCTGATCATACTCTCATGCAGTAGACACTAACACAGCTAAAGATGTGTCCATGTCATCGTAAGTATGAATAGAATGAAGAGACAAGACATTTCACAGAATAATTCTGAGTCAGCTTTCAGGCTGTCTTCTTAAGGGACAGTCTTCAGTATTTTTCTTCTTCTGATTTATTGCCCCATGACTAAACCTTCCTTTACATAAAAAAAGGAGATTACAGGCTATACTTATTAAATAGTCACTGAAACAAAGATCACTTCAATGGCACCCTATTCTGTAAATAAGCAAACTATATTAGTCTTACGTATGAAAATTTGTCCGTTGATTTTTATTTCTATCTTACAAATGTTTACCATAATTATTATGACCTCCAAACACACACACACACACACACACACACACACACACACACACACACACACACCTGAACCCACATCTCCAATACGTGCTGACGCATTGCTGCATAGTAACATCAATGCACATATTTTTTAAAGACAAATTCGCACATTACCTAATGGTCCTTAATGTGGGTGGGTTACGTGAGGGCGTTAGGCCACTCCGTGACGCACCACCTCGGCCTCGCTCTTGACCGCCGCCACCCATGTTTTACACACACCTTTTTATCTTTGTATGTTTTTAATGTTTATTTAAATTTGCATGTTAGTGCCTTATACTGCAGGTAGTGAAGAAAGCAGAGGTGATGTACTACTATTACTACTACTACTATTATTACTACCACCACTACTACTACTACTACTACTACTACTACTACTACTACTACTACTACTACTACTACTATGTCTACTACTATTATTGTTGTTGTTATTGATGCTGTTGCTACTGCTAGTATTATCAACAACAACAACAACAACAATAACAACATTAACAATAACAATTACAAGAACAAGAATAACAACAACAACAACTACTACTACTACTGCTACTACTACTACTACTACTACTACTACTACTACTATTACTTACAACTATCAACTTTGCTGTTTCCAATCAACATTCATTACACTTTGAAAAAAAAAAAAAAAAAACTTGCAGTCAAGATGAACCAAATCACCGCTTTCAGACCAAGGACGAAAACATGATAAGAATATTTAGGATGAACATGAGTCGAGCAAGGCACAGGTGGTGGCAGGAATATGTGCCAAGGTTTATGACAGCAATGACCCGATAACATACTGTAAATCTTGTCACTTACGATTACAGAAGAGGAAAAGAAGGACGAATAATAATAAAAAGAAGAAAAAGAAAGAAGAAGGAAAAGAATAGAAAGAACAACAATACGAAGAAAGTAGTAGTAGTAGTAGTAGTAGTAGTAGTAGTAGTAGTAGTAGTAGTAGTAGTAGTAGTAGTAATAATGGTAAAAAAATAAAGCTGATGGTAATACAATCTTTAAAAACAATATTAATTAAACACACACTCCCCCCCTTCTCTCTCTCTCTCTCTCTCTCTCTCTCTCTCTCTCTCTCTCTCTCTCTCTCTCTCTTATTTTCACATAAACACACGGTTGCACTGGTACATGCTCACTATGCTAGAAATTGCTCAGAAATATTCTTGCACAGCTCACGCCGGTCTGATGCGATGGAAATTATGTTGTAACTTGCATGTGATTTCCTCGCAGGCTCGGAGATACGATGTTGGCTTAACCCCTTCAGTATTATGACAAGTTTCCTTATTTATTCCGCTTGCTATTTGGCGATTCTATACAGCTTCAGAAACTCATGTGAGGGTTCAAAATAGTGAAGATTCTGGCAATTCATCTTCTGACCTCTATAGACCATTCCTAATATCAATAAAATGGTCTAATCGTACACAAACCTCAAGGTAAAAATTGTGTCCCAGTACTGAAGTGGTTAAGTACAGTAATGGTTAGTAGAGCAGTACCACCACATTCACTTCCATTGTATGTATCGTTTATTTTCTTAATCTTACGTTCTCTGATATGTGAACGTATCGATTGCAAGGTTATGTAAAGAGGTTTTTAGCACATCAGAGGACTTAACACTATGACTGCTCTGATTTCTCAAGCTTATAGAATGCTGTGGTACAAATCTAAAATAAAATTTCAAAAGACGAAATTGATAGCAAAAGAAAAGGCTGAGTAGATAAAACATTCTAATGGCTGCAGTTTATCTTTTTCCAACTTAGAATAGTCGGGAGTTGAATGAGATAGTCATTAATTATCAAAGGATTAAAATTAAACACCATGAACAGTTGAAAGAAAAACAAAAATTTAGTGAACGTTTGATTATAAGTGTCCAAGTGTGCGTGCTTGCTTCCCTCGCCACAGAACAAACACGTCACCTCGCTTTGTGTTGATGGTACCGAGGCGTGTGCCAGGAACTCGAAGATCGTGTTAGAAGGTGAAGTGGCAGTGATAAAATAAGTAACATGTAATTTTCTTTCCCCGGTAAACTCTGGAACAATCTATCAATTTATTACTTATCTTTTTCCCCACGACGTGAATGATTTGAAAAGAGTATTAGGAGAACACCTTTCAAACTAGATTGGACTCTTTTTTTTTTAACTGATTCTCTAGAATTATCTTTTTTTTTTTTTTTGTGAACGGAATACTGATTCTTTGTGGCCTCGGTGAAACTCTCTCTGACAACCAAGCTTTTGTCTCAACTCAACAAAATGATCTTGTGCTAACTTAGATCATAATTTTGAAAGGCAGCACGCACTCACAACAATGCATCGAATGTTCTGCAAAGCTTTCCAGTGCGTGCAGCTTACGCTTTGCTAAGTAGAATTACACATGAATCCTCATATATGATAGTATGTGACAGAAGCAATCAGACGGTTAACACGTTCAGAAAAAAGTTCAAGGTAACTCAAACACATGTATTTCCAGTCATCGCCAAGAAATGCGAGACGTTTCCTACACTTTCTATAAATTTCGAGAGTGACACGCAGCATTACTCCTTTGGGAGCAGCCAGTCTCCGCCAGGCTGCAGGCGCCGCCCGGGGACGGTGAGGATGTGAGTTGGAAGGATGTGTCTCGCCTGCAGCCCTTAACTGTGCTACACTGGGCTGACTCACACTGTCTGGGTACCACGTGGAGTCGTCACCCAACCCTCGCTATCGCCCTCTCCGGAAATAAAATAATGAAGAAATAAAATAAACTAAAATAAATAAACAATAATAAAATAGCTGATGGTCTTATTAGGTATTGTTTGAAGATTGAGTTAAAAATGAATAAATAATAATAAAAAAAAAACAGTGTGTGGTAGGTGATGCTTGGTCTTGCTAGGCATTGCTTGAAGATTGAGGTATTGTGCTGCAACAACGAGTTCATAAAGCACCGGCTCGGGTTACAGGAAAGCGATACTTCGCCCACTGACAAACTACCATGATCCGGGACAGTAAACATAACCTTTAACCCTCTCGCTCCACAACAATGTTTCCCATAATCACTTAAAACAACTCTTCAGACACTTATATTTTACAAAGTTGTCTCTTAAATAGTTACCTGCGTGTAGCCAAGAGATCAAATCAACACTATTATTCTTTTTATGAATCAAAACAAACATTACTTTTTCAGTGTTTTAAATACAAATGATAACCTAAGCTGAAGAAAGTTTGGACATGAGGAGAGCCCTAAAACAGCAACTCTTCCTGCTGTCGTGTTTCTATGATCTTGGTACCTGCTTTCGTGTGTATTACATTTTTCCCTCATTTATTCTTACTACTTAATTACTTCCTTCATTCCTGTCTCATATCTTTTTTTTCTTCTGATGTATTTCATTTCTTCTTCGTGATTCTAGGGTTACAAGACTCCTTTATGATGCACACAGAGTATATCCTTTCAAGCCTCATTCCCTCCGACACCTCGATTTGAACTTAAGCAGGTATCAAGATGCAAGAAGCGGCAGGGAGGCAAGCGTTCATCAAGGTGAGAGCACAGGCAACCTTGGCTCACCAGGCTGACTCTCCAAGGTCGTGTGATAAAAAGAATGTGAATAATGATAATAAATATTTTGATTCCCCTTTTTGTGAGTCTATTTCATTATTTATAATTAGGATGGCGGCGGCTGGTGGCCTTGTGACGGGCGGAAGTTCTTGGGTTTCCTTCAGGGCGCGGCA
>NC_059301.1:2483572-2508572 GCF_017591435.1 Portunus trituberculatus
CATTAACAACAACTACTCTGCCACCTTTGTCTACGAGTCCTCCTCTTCGATCCCAGTGATAATTAATAATAATTATCCAGCGAAACCCTGCCACGCTATCATAGTTCTTGCTCCCTGCCGCCCTGCCAGTAATACACAACACACACACACACACACACACACACACACACACACAAATATATATACACACAGTCAGTCAGTCAGTCAGTCCCTTAGAGTCAGCACAAAGTAAAGGGCAAAAGTAAGGCTAGAATATGTGCAATACTAAAATTATTGGAAACTATAACAAGAGAAAAAAATCTGAAATGAAAAACGAAAAAAATAACACTTGAACATTACTTAACAACTCTCTCTCTCTCTCTCTCTCTCTCTCTCTCTCTCGTCCCTTCACCTCACATCCCTCGCACCCCAGCACCCACGCACGTCACAGGAGGCTCGCCTCACCCTAACTTCCACACCCCCTCACAATACTAATGCAACCACTCCAACCACCACCACTACCACAGCCTCCACTACTGCTACTTCCACCACCACAACTACTGCCACCACCTCATCCACCTCCTCCGTTACGCGACCATCACCAAACCCACACTAACAACCTCTTTCTGCCTCACCACTACCATCGCCACCACCACCACCACCACCACAACACCCTCATTCATCACCATCTTTGCTCATCTTGTCTCTTCAGTTCAAAGTCACAATATGTCGCCACTACTCTCTCTCTCTCTCTCTCTCTCTCTCTCTCTCTCTCTCTCTCTCTCCTGTCAGCTAGGAAGGTGAGATTATCTATTCATCTTTTGATCTGTGTGAGAGATAAGAACTGTCTGTTTTATCTAGGAGAGTTGTTGTTGTTGTTGTTGTTGTTGTTGTTGTTGTTGTTGTTGTTGTTGTTGTTGTCGTTGTTGTTGTTTATGATATCCCTGTAGGTTTTTTTGGTTCCTTGCTTTTTCTTCTTTTTCTTTTCTTCTTCTTTTCTTCTCCTTTCATTTCCTTCTTGCGGCGCCATGAAGCCTCGTTGTTGTGGCGCCAAAATCTTAATCAGTTAATTAATCATGTCTTCTTATTCTTGTTCATCTTTTCCTTCTTTTCGTCCTCCTTATTAATCTTCTTCTTTTTCTTTATTCTTCTCGTCTTGTTCCTTTTGTTATTCGTGTTTTGTTGTTCTTCTCCTTCTCCTTCTCTTCTTCTTTCTCCTCTTCCTCCTCCATGCCGTCTGTTTTAAACTTTTTAATGTTTATTTTATTTTATTTTATTTTCTCCTTATTCTCCTTCTCTTCCTCCCTGTCATCCGTTTTCTTTCTTCTTCTTCTTCTTCTTCTTCTTCTTCTTCTTCTTCTTCTTCTTCTTCTTCTTCTTCTTCTTCTTCTTCTTCTCCTCCTCCTCCTCCTCCTCCTCCTCCTCCTCCTCCTCCTCCTCCTCGTCCTCCTCCTCCTTCAGATCAGAGTGATGGGCCTGTTTGGTGTTGTTCTTATCGGTCCGATGTTTCATTTTCCACCTCTCTTATTTTTTCTAATTTTTGTAACAGGTCTGTATTAACGAGAAGTAATTAAACTGTCAGCGCCATACACGGGGCGGGATAGGCCGGCATACCGCAGGTGGAGGTGCGGTGGGAAGAGCCTCGTATGCTCTCTCTCTCTCTCTCTCTCTCTCTCTCTGGAATGAAGCTCTAATCAAATTCACCACGCGTCACAAAAATATATTCAGTGTTTTGATAATACAATGAAACATACATTAGGAAAAAATATATTATCTCATTCCCTGTATTTTTTAAAGATATTTCCTGTAAAGCGATAACAAATATGATTATAGATATTACAAAAACATTCATCCTTCTTTTATGAATATGAAAAGTCTAGAACATCAAACTGTATGAATTTTATCCAATCATAACACTCTATATATAAATTATATTCATCACCATCTAGTAGAATATCAGTTTTGAATGAAGACAACACGATTTCTATCGGACAATTTTCACAAGCCATTAATACCAGGAAGGATAGATGTCTTATTCAAACATATATTTCTCTTTTACGTGATTAGTAGACCAGGCAATGGAACAAAATGACAGAAAAAAAATTAACAGTAAAAAAATGTTATCCAATTGTCCAAAAGTTTCCCACGGGTATCTTGGCACTCCTCTTTCCTCCTTCACTGCGATATGTTACATTTCATTACGTTAAAAGCAATGAATGGAATTTTGTGTGCAATTGCAAGGACGATAATAACAAAAAAAAGTTAATCTTACAATTAACAAAAAAGTTAATTTTACAATTCCTGGAACGTAATATGTTTGCAAGTAGCCGTGTAGCGAGAGCAGATATCAATAATTAAAGAGAGATGTGAAAAAAAGACAGCGGTGAAAGGGTTAAGATGTTCTAGTAAAAAGGAAATAAATAAATAAGAAAAGTAAAAAGTTAAAGAGTTTACATATAAATGAAACAATGAGAACAGGACTATGTATTTTCAAGGGTTTTAATAATTCAACTTGTACTAACACCTTGACTGATGTGGTGCCTTTTCAATCATGCAAACACATAGTCAAATGCAGCTTTAGAGCATTGTTCCCAAAGATGACCGGGACAGCAAATATGAGTCCCAATTTTAATGAAGCCTAATAAGATATGGCACAAACTTCACGTACGTCAAATTTTGGAAAGCATCACTGATATGAAAATGAAAGATTGGATATTTGAGATTTTCTTTGCAATTCGTTTTATCTTTGCTCATTAAAATCATGCAGAGTGGTTAGAATAAAGTTTCAATGCTATCTGCAATCAAATGGTTACCACTTGCCATAATTCTATTTGGATTCAACAGGTTAAAGGCCACATACCTGAATTTCTTTCTCATAGTGTTCAGCAAGAATCCACGTGTTCGAACGTCGTCAGTGCTGCTGGAAAAAAAAAAAATAGAAACAAATATATTTAATGAATACAACAAAAAAATGTGTATAAAATGTTTCGTTGTGATTCTATTGATGATTTGATATCAATAGGTAAACCACTTACGAAAACGTGACGTATCATCCTTATGACTTTTGAAAATAGATGAAATGGCAGAACCAAGTGTTTGAGAATAAAGTCTAGAAGAGTATTGTAAATAACATTTCCATTAGACAGAAAAGCGTACCACAATAAATGTGAAGAAAGGCAGACAAATTAGCGAGAGATAGGAAAGGAGCTGATAACTTTGGTACAAATGAGAAGGTTGGAGAGGGAGTCACGGAGATAGCATGCTAGTAATTTCTGATAACACTCTCTCCTTAGAAAAAAAAAAAGACATTGTCCTCACCTGCGGGGCAACTCTAAAAGAGTCATCTCGATTAATTATTTACTTACCTATCCAAGACAATAATGAGTCTACATCTCTTTTATAGCAATTAACTACTATTACTTTATGGTAACAACAGGTGATAATTCATCATATGGAGGGTGGCTCATACAAAGAATGTCGTGAAAAAAAATAACTCAAATCACCTTGAGTCTTTAACGCTTCGACAGAGTGCTGGTGCTATGTCACGTGTTTGGAATGCATTAGTGAGGAGCCTTCCTCAGTTAGGAATTATGTCAAGGTATATTCTCATCATAAGAGTATCCACACAACATAAATGACCATCACTTCCACGTGCTGGAGAGCTGGGAGTGTGGCCAGGATAGTGACGCTAGTTCCACCTTGGGGTGAGGCCGTCCAGCCGGTACATGATTATTGTTCACATGGAAAGGAAAAACATTCGTTCAGAGACAATCTACAGTTTAACAGACTTACCATGTCGGTCCATCTTAATACTTGGCACTGACTGCTGAACTGTTCCGCAGAATTTTATGCTTTGAAGTGGTGAAACTAAAATAACTGTCAATACATCTTTTGAAATAACCATTTCTTACTCAAGTGAAGGGGAATAAGAAAAATATATGTGTTAATTTTGGATACTAATTTATTCAAATTTATAATTTATAGTACATTGCAAAATTACTTTCTCTAATAGAAAAAAAGTCCCAGTTCGAAGGAAATCGTTTCAGTTGTGAATGCAGGAATTAATGTGATGATCGCGCACTCGATGAAGTTATAACAATGTCGAGTAACAACATATCGGAAACTCCTACCTATCTCTTAACATATGCACCTCCTTCCTGCTAGGGATGGTAATGAACACCTGAATATGTTGCATGTCGTAGTACATGTCGTAGTACGTCTCTAACACATTTGATTACTTGGACTCTCATAAAGATATTTTTCCCATTAATGGTGTATAAACCTTACTACATTATCACTAATTATAAGATCTCAATTTCCTGTGACTTTATTGGAGTTTATAGAGGATAACCAAGAAGACAAAATGAGTCACTTAAAAAAAAAAAAGAGGCAAAATTGTGCAAAATAAACAAGTAAAAGGATAATTAGAAAAAAAAATAGTAAAGTTGACGAAAGAACTGGGAAAAACATAAGCACCAGATAGGAATTGTAACTCTTTAGATGACAATGTGTATGAAAGTTTACAGTCATCATTAGAACATTCCCTGATGACGGCGTCGTGCGTGTGGGTGTATGCTGTTGACCTGAACTGACGCCTTGGTGAACTCTCACTGTTTCTTTCAGACTCAGTATGGAAAAATACTACTGGACATCTTATGAAATCACGATTGTCATAAACCATGTGATGGAGAGATTTTTTTTCGGCTTTACAGGAATTCAGGATGAAAACTAACTCATATTTCTTAATTTTTCATGTGAAAACAGAACAGTCAAGGCGAATATTATACCACTTACATCCTAAACAGGAGAAAGATAACTGCACCAGTAGCAATGTAAAATCTATCGAAACAAAAGTAAAGGAATCGGTGAAAATATTACATAAATGAAAAAAAGAGAAAATTTGATTAGAATAAAAGAAAGATTGATAAAACTAAAAGCCAAGAATCACTGAACAAATTAACTAGGTCGTTTATGTGAGCAGGTGACGAAGTATAATTCCAAAAACCACCCTCGTTTGTAATCAAGAGTAGAACAACAGGAAGCTCAGGAATGTTAACAGGACTTGACTTAAAAGGAGAGACCAGAGTAACACGAGACTAAATTGAAGGTGTAAGTAAATTAACCTGAAGAGAGTAGAATGATAAGAAGAATGTCAATGAATAGAATACAGTGAAGCTTATAATACACTTCACGAGCTAAACATTAACCTTAAGTCTGGCGTGTAGGAGTGTTGGGGGATGAGTGTCAGCCCGCCACCGCCAAGGCAGGAGGTGTTTAGTGTATTAAGTTCTGGTCATGGTTCCTTCTGTGCGTGGGTATGAAGAGTCTTTGCCGCGATGTGCAGTTAGTCTGTCTAAGTCCGTCAAGTAAGTGTGAAGAGCAATGCACTTGAAGGAATGGGGTTATGGTGTATATATTCTTTTTTTATCCCTTAAACACACACACACACACACACACACACACACACACACACACACACACACACACTACTACACTACTATTACAATATGTCCACAACGTCATGAAGCTTCTTACAAGAGTACTATATATTTTTGGGATTCGCTACTTTTGATTTCCTTAACAGGTGATGTGGAAGGATATGTTTTTTTTTTTTTTCGAATAATTCACTACACTCTGAAAAGAATATCAAGTGTTATTAATTTACTCTTCAAAACTTGTATGCCTCATTTTATCATTCACTGTAATATATAGCAATAAAAAATAATTGATGTTCATTTGCTACTGTGTGTGCTTCCTCTTTAGAAATATAACTGTCTGGCATATAACATATTCACAATATTTGCTCTAAATTACACACACACACACACACACACACACACACACACACACACACACACACACACACACACACACACACGAGCGATAATATCATATAAGGAAACGGAACACCATTAATCTAGCTGAATTGTACACCTAATTAGAGAAAAATATACCAAGGCAAACACACACACACACACACACACACACACACACACACACACACACACACACACACACACACACACACGCCCGGTAGTTCAGTGGTTAGAGCGCTGGCTTCACAAGCCAGAGGACCGGGGTTCGATTCCCCGGCCTGGTGGAGATATTTGGGTGTCTCCTTTCACGTGTAGCCCCTGTTCACCTAGCAGTGAGTAGGTACGGGATGTAAATCGAGGAGTTGTGACCTTGTTGTCCCGGTGTGTGGTGTGTGCCTGATCTCAGGCCTATCCGAAGATCGGAAATAATGAGGTCTGAGCTCGTTCCGAGCTCGTTCCGTTCTGGCTGTCTCGTCAGAGACTGCAGCAGATCAAACAGTGAAACAGTGAAACACACACACACACACACACACACACACACGGCCCGGTAGCTCAGTGGTTAGAGCGCTGGCTTCACAAGCCAAAGGACCGGGGTTCGATTCCCCGGCCGGGTGGAGATATTTGGGTGTCTCCTTTCACGTGTAGCCCCTGTTCACCTAGCAGTGAGTAGGTACGGGATGTAAATCGAGGAGTTGTGACCTTGTTGTCCCGGTGTGTGGTGTGTGCCTGGTCTCAGGCCTATCCGAAGATCGGAAACAATGAGCTCTGAGCTCGTTCCGTAGGGTAACGTCTGGCTGTCTCGTCAGAGACTGCAGTAGATCAAACAAACAGTGAATTACACACACACACACACACACACACACACACACATGGCAAGCAAATAAAAGAGAAAAAAGCCTAAAGAAACATCAAGGTCGTTTTAAATGTCTGATTCGTTTCGGGTCATAAAGAAAATATATAATCACGCACCGCCAATTGGTTATACTTGAGAGAATAGAGACACTTACAAAACCAATACTTTTTTTATGATTAAATATGCGGTTTATTTTTCCTTGCAAGTATCCTAAGCACGAAAACTTTTCTTACACTCTGTACTGGTTCCTCAGATAACGAGCAAAAAGTAGTTTACAAACGATCTCAATTTACGTCCACAGAGAGAGAGAGAGAGAGAGAGAGAGAGAGAGAGAGAGAGAGAGAGAGAGAGAGAGAGAGAGAGAGAGAGAGAGGAAATAACAAAGATAGCAGATAATGAGATGGAATGGTATAAGGAGAAAGAAGGTGGGAGGGAGAGAGGGAGGAGCACTGACAGCTGGTGAGCGAGAAGTAGGGAGGAGAGGGAAGGAGGGGAGGGGAGGGGAGGAGGCGAGGAGATGGCTGTGAGAACGGAGGACACGGAGAAGAGAAACTGTTCAAGACGTTGTGAATATGTTGTATATGAGAGGAGAGGTTGTGAATGAGAGAGAGAGAGAGAGAGAGAGAGAGAGAGAGAGAGAGAGAGAGAGAGAGAGAGAGAGAGAGAGAGAGAGAGAGAGAGAGAAATGTAGAGGGAGGTTATGTACAGTACAGTAATATGCAGCCGCGCACACACACACACACACACACATATCTCTGTCTCTCTCTCTCTCTCTCTCTCTCTCTCTGTACAGAAGCAAACGATTTATAAAGAACGAGTCATAAAATTATCACTTTCATTACGTGTTATAACTCTAAATTGTGCTCTTCTCTCTCTCTCTCTCTCTCTCTCTCTCTCTCTCTCTCTCTCTCTCTCTCTGGCCAATCAAGACGTATAGTGAAATTGTCGAGGCTTTGCGCTGCTTCTTCTGACGGTAAAAATGAAAAAAATAAAACAGAAGCAAGTTAAGATAATGGTGAAGTCTTATTCTTTGTTTCAGAAATAATGTATAAATACTAAGAGATACTGAAAGTGTGTGTGTGTGTGTGTGTGTGTGTGTGTGTGTGTGTGTGTGTGTGTGTGTGTGTGTGTGTGTAAGAAATTCCTGCTCAGTGTTGGTGCTCCTGAGAAAGTGTTCGGAAAAAGGAAGTGCTCGCTTAAGTGGCGCTAAAAGACGATAACGACGAAGATGAGAAGGAAGTGGGGCTGAGGAGGAAAATATGCGCATGACTATGTTCTCTTCCACGGGCCAACCTTAGTGTTGATCTGTTTCCTTATTCATTTGAGGAAGTACTGAAACCTCTTTCCCTATATTCTTACCTTTTTTTTTCCTTCCTATAAAAGTGGGAGGCTGAGCAAGGAGACAAAAAAAAAAAAAAAAAAAAAAATGAAACGAAAAAGATTGAAAAATTGTAAGGAAAGAGATCATTCAAATAGAGACCAATGTTAGTATGTATGTATGTATGTATGTATATACGCTATTGCATAACTACTTTGTAAACCACTTCTATTAATCTATCTATCTATTTTGATGTGTATGCCCTTTCTATTCAGGCCTCTACCTTAAACATATTCATATAGAAAATTGACTCTAATGTACCTAACCTCTCTCTACAATAAAGTTTACAACCCCAGACCAAGTTGTATGTGTCACCCAAAGTATTTATCCCTTCATTTGTCACTTATTTTGTACACATTCTCATTTTCTGATTAGCTTGTCCCTCAAACTGCCTAACACATCTGCCAATACCAGCGTGACAATGTTTCTGCTTATTTGTCTATCTCTATCTCTCCTCGTCAAGTTTTTCCCTCCACCACCTCACCACGTTCACTTCAGATTCCAGACCACGACGTTTCCTGCCGCTTGTTCTGCTCCAAACTCCCCGAGGCTGGAGTGACCCCGGGACCCTGACATCCTCCAGGTGACCCCGAGAGAGAGAGAGAGAGAGAGAGAGAGAGAGAGAGAGAGAGAGAGAGAGAGATACAGGGAGAGACAAGGAGAAGGAAGCAGCCTCCACACGACTAGTCTGATTATAGATTTCACGACGAGATTGGTGACTGTTTATCTTCACGCACCGTTACGAGGTGGTGGTGGTGGTGGTGGTGGTGGTGGTGGTGGTGGTGGTGGTGGTGGTGGTGGTGGTGTGATGAAGTTATGTGGATTATTAAGTGCTTTTTGTATTGTAATGCTTTGTAATACGAATGTTTCCAGTAGCAATAGAAGAATAGTATTTGTTTGAAGAATCACTACGTCACAGTTTGGATAATATTTTTTTCATACAATTTTTCTATTGTGTTCATTATTTTCTCCTCTTTTTTCATGGAGAATTAGAGAAAGGAAATGGAATGAAGCGAGTGAATATATTAGTAACGGGAGAGAGAGAGAGAGAGAGAGAGAGAGAGAGAGAGAGAGAGAGAGAGAGAGAGAGAGAGAGAGAGAGAGAAAGTATAAATCTCTCTCTCTCTCTCTCTCTCTCTCTCTCTCTCTCTCTCTCTCTTGATCTTTAACCTGGATAACCCTACCCGTTCCAGATATCTTGGCGCTTCCTTTACTTAAGACTGACTAACACAGTGTCTCCCGCGACTTGAAGATGATGATGATGACGATGATGATGATAATGAAAGAGAAGAAGAAGAAGAAGAAGAAGAAGAAGAAGAAGAAGAAGAAGAAGAAGAAGAAGAAGAAGAAGAAGAAGAAGAAGAAGAAGAAGAAGAAGAAGATGATGAAGAAGAAGAAGAAGAAGAAGAAGAAGAAGAAGAAGAAGAAGAAGAAGAAGAAGAAGAAGAAGAAGAAGATGATGATGATGATGATAATGAAGAAGAAGAAGAAGAAGAAGAAGAAGAAGAAGAAGAAGAAGAAGAAGAAGAAGAAGAAGAAGAAGAAGAAGAAGAAGAAGAAGAAGAAGAAGAAGAAGATAATGAAAGAGAAGAAGAAGAAGAAGAAGAAGAAGAAGAAGAAGAAGAAGAAGAAGAAGAAGAAGAAGAAGAAGAAGAAGAAGAAGAAGAAGAAGAAGAAGAAGAAGAGAAGAAAGAAGAAGAAGAAAAGAAAAGAAAAGAAAAGAAGAAGAAGAAGAAGAAGAAGAAGAAGAAGAAGAAGAAAAGAAGAAGAAGAAGAAGAAGACGAAGAAAAGAAAAAGAAGACATTCATACCAATGTAAAAAAATCAAAAATGCAAAAAGAAAGAGAAAGAAGAGATCAAAAGAGAGCAAAGAGAGAGAGAGAGAGAGAGAGAGAGAGAGAGAGAGAGAGAGAGAGAGAGAGAGAGAGAGAGAGAGAGAGAGAGAGAGAGAGAGAGAGAGAGAGAGAGAGAAATAAAATGGCAGGTTAATTTTAGCCTTTTCTTGGACATAGGACGAAGTAAGAGTATAGAACAACTGATATATGTTCAAAATTTTGCTTCTAATCATGGGGAAAAGAAAAAAAATAACACATCTCAGTGAATAAGGTTAAGTAAACTGCTTAGACTTTAGAAAAAAAAAAATCAAAGAAGAGAAAAAAAAAAAAAAAAAAAGGAAGAGACAAAACACGTAGAGAGATTTCCATAGTTTAAAGAGTCGACACCGGTAAGCAACACGGAGTAAAAACCCACCATAATAACTCTTTCATTAATAACATGAACACAATGACAAAGAAAATAACACAACATCGCACACTCGTATACACAACAAGAACAGGGAAATAAGTCACACATATGAAAAGAAATGAATAAGAAAAGAAGATAAAACCAAGCATAATCTCGTGCCAGTATTATTAGAGGGGAAGGACATAAATGCTTGGTATGGTAATGTGCCGCGCCTATAGTGTAGGTGGAGGCGCAGTGTAGAGGGTTTGACGAGGGGAGAGAGAAGTGGGAAAGAGGAGAAGAACGAGTAAGACGAGGAGGAGGAGGAGGAGGAGGAGGAGGAGGAGGAGGAGGAGAATGGAGAGGGATTAAGGACGAAAGAGGGGAAGTGAGAGGAAAAGCAAAGGGACGTGAGGGGAAAAGGGAAGAAGGGGAAGAGGGATTAATGAGTGAGATAATGAACAAGGGTGAGAGAGAGAGAGAGAGAGAGAGAGAGAGAGAGAGAGAGAGAGAGAGAGAGAGAGAGAGAGAGAGAGAGAGATGGAAGAGAGTGCAAGGAAGAAAAAAAATGATAACAAGGGGATGAAAGAGATAAGTAAAGTTAACGTGGAAGGGAAGCAAGGGGAGAGGAGAAATAGGAGAGATGAAGGAGTAGCCAAGAGAACAAAGAGGTGAGGAAAGAAACGCTAATAATGAGACGAGGAGGAAGGAAAGGGGAGTTGAAGGGAAGAAGAGGAGGAGGAGGAGGAGGAAAAGGGAGAAGAGGAGGAGGGAGAGGACGGGGACAAGATTACTAGAGAGAGAGAGAGAGAGAGAGAGAGAGAGAGAGAGAGAGAGAGAGAAAAGGTTCATAGGGAGCTTTACGATAAATGTGTGGGAGGGGCGCGGCTCACCCATTCCCCCTTCCCTCCCTTCCCACCAAAACTCGACCCCCTCCGATTAGTGATACATGATAATAGGGTTACGGCTTGAGGAGGGGAGAAAGGGAAGAGGGGGGAGGGCAAGAGGGGGAGAATAGAGGGAAGAATGAATAAAGGAGGGAAAGTAAGGCAAAGGGAAAAGGATAGCCTGACCTGACCTTGAGTGCCTGGGCCATGTCTAATAAGCCACTCATGTCTTTCCTCGTTGGCGTTCATGAAGTGATGTTTTGACCTGTATTGAGAAACGCGTTGCTTTCACCATGGTTATTATTTTCAATGTTTACAGAAATATTCATTCGAGTTTTCTAAAGTTTCTTGTGTTATTAATGTAGAAATGTTGTTAGTCTGCCAATAGAACCACAATTAACCCCTTCAATACTGGGACACATTTTTACCCTGAAATTTGTGTACGATTGGACTACTTTATTGACATTAGGAAAAATCTATGGTGGCCGGAAGATTAAAGGCCACAGTTTTCACTATTCTAATCCCCCACATAAGTTTCTGAAGCTGTATAAAATCACCAAATAATAAGCAGAATGAATATGGAAACGCATCATGGTATTTAAGGTGTTAAAAATTGTCACTTGAACTTGAGCCTTCTGAAAGTAGCTGAGGTGAGAGTACAGGTGTTTCAGAATGCGGTCCTTTACTTATTAAAAGCACTGAGATGAGGTGAAATTAGGTGACGTGACGCGCTGAGCAAATCCGAGTGTGGCGTGTGACGTGATACCCGCCTTGCTTGACATCCGTGCAGAATTGACCTGATGTACGTAACACGAACTAAACCTGACGTAACCTACCCTGTCCTGTCCTGTCCTGCGGCTGCCGTAAAGTAGGTAGTCGCTGTGGTAGTTGTTTACTGATGGAAATATGTACAAATACTAATTGTAAAGCGGTTGAGACAGGGAGAAAAGATCAATACATAAAATAAAAAATAGATATGAATGGCAGGAATTTAATAACTTAAGCTGTAATGAAAATATATATAAAACAGAAAGTAAAAAGAAACATAGAAAAATCAAGTTGTGTCCAAATGGAAGAATAAAAAAGAAATAATGATAAATGAAATATATATAATTATTTGAAACACACATATTACACGTACTTTGATAATCCCATATACACAACTACACACATCAAACTAATATTTTACATCATCTACTTCAGTTACAATACAAGTACATGGAGTGCCACTGCCTGATATATGAACAAGAATGGCAAAACATGACCTGTATACTTCAGAAGGTGACCTACCCTGCTATAATTGCAATACAGAAGAGTAAAGAAATCATTGGAAGAAATGTCTCTCTCTCTCTCTCTCTCTCTCTCTCTCTCTCTCTCTCTCGTGACTACATACATTTTCCTCTTTCGCATATCTCCAAGGACTCACCCACTCACTCTCTAACGCTCTACTTCCTCTCCGTAGCGACATACCTGCTTGATTTTTTCTCCTAACTGGCTTACTCATACACACTTTCACGTTTTGAGAACCGTTTCTAGTTCTGACAGTTCCGTCTCGTAATTCTTTTTTTTCCTAGACTCACTTCCTTCCCTTCTACTCTCTCTCTCTCTCTCTTACTTATGGGTTCATCCTTATTACCGTCTTCCCCTACACACACACACACACACACACACACACACACACACACACACACACACACACACACACACACACACATACTACTGGTCCCCTCGCCCTGGTTCGCTCCTCGTCATCACTCACTCCCCCTCATCGCCCCTTCTCCTTCCCCCATCACCCCTCCCTCCCCCAGCACCTGCTTCCATCGACCACTCATGTCACCCATCACCTGTCCGCCTCGGTCACGCCCCTTCATTCCCATATTCGATCTAGCCTCCCCTTCCCTCTATCTCCTCCCCTCACTCCTCTCAATTCCTTCCCTCTTGTTATTCTTCCTCTATTCTCTTTCTTGTCTCATTTGCTATTTTTTTTCAGTCTTTATTTGTTCATTTATTTTCTTTTCCTTGTACGTTTCTTTTATCTCGTCTTACTTTTCTTCTTTTTATCTCTCCTCTACTTTCTCTCGTTCTTACTTTTTTTTCTTCGGTTATTTTACTTTCTCCTTCCGTTCAACACTTTTTTTTTCTCTCTTTCTCTCTTTATTTCCTTCCTCTCCCCGTCATTTCCTTTCTACCTTCCGTTTCCTTCCACCACATCCCCCTTCTTCCTTCCTTCCCTTTCGTTTCCCATTTTCTCTTTTCCGCCTTTTTTCTCCAATTTACTTTTCTCTCATTCCTTTTTTCTCTCTATCTATTTTCCTTTCATTTCCTTTTCCAGTAACTTTTTTTTTCTACTTTCATTTCTCTTCCACTTCCTTTTATACTGTTTTCCTTTTCTTTTTATCCTCTCCTACTTACTTCTTCACTCCCTCGTGTCTTTCTTCTGCTCTTTTCTCCCCCTCTTCCACGCTTCCCTCTCTCCCCTCTCCCCTTTCCAAACAACGTGTTATTCATTCGTGTGTCTTCCGTCAGCGACTATCAATTCTCCACTTATTTGTACCTCTGTCCTATCATTTGTATGTCCAACTGCCTGTCCGTTTGTCCATATTTGTACGTGTGTGTGTGTGTGTGTGTGTGTGTGTGTGTGTGTGTGTGTGTGTGTGTGTGTGTGTGTGTGTGTGTGTGTGTGTGTGTGTGTTATGTATGTTTGGTTGTATGTATATATGTAGATAGGTAGGTAAGTATAGTTGTGTATGTATGAATGATGATATGTAAAATGTATCTATGTATATCTATGTGTATGTATATATAAGTGTGTGTCTGTCTGTTTGTTATACGTTGTTGTATTTTTATATAAATAGCTGAAATGATTTAGCATTCAGTAAGTTATATTTCTTATTTCAGGGGGGAATACTAATTGGTTACTATTTCTTTCTTCCTTTTCTCATCACTTTGAGGAAAAATGACAAAATCTCTCCTTAGCAATTCCTTTGATTCCACGTGAATTAATCTGCACTTCTCACTCTTATTACACAGCATCTGTCCATTCCTGGCTAGAAATATGCTACCCAATGTATATATTTTCTCTTCTTTGTGCACTTACAACACTTAACCCTTGCTTGGAAAGGCAAAGAGTAGATTCAGAATATGTATGCATCTCTATCGCTAATGACATACAGCAATAGCAACAGTTAACACGTGGACTCATAATTAGTATGCTTAAGGTTGATATACACTTATATTACTGACGACACAATGCCAACAGTTAACATTTGGACTGGTAATGAGTAGGCTTTTAATAAAATTACAGCAGTTCACTCTTTGAAATATAATTAATATACTTAGAATATATATATATGCATTTTGATTCCTACTGACACAAAAGCACCTGTTATTCGAGTAATTATATTTGACATTTACACGAGAAAGCCAAACCAAAAACACTGGATATATGCACTTTCACCAGTTCTTGAATTGTGACCTTCGAAACTGTAATAAAATCTTGCATCACATTTTGCCGAGCAGAAAACACCCCCCCCTCAAATTGGATAGATTTAATGGCTAAACATGTGTGTAAATATGCAGCAAAACTGGCAAAATGGCACTTATTAACAATGGAATGGATTTAGTGGTATGAATAAGTGCCTCTTAAATATAAATTAATGTAGATAAATAAATAGTTAATAAATTTTCCTTTATTATTATTATTATTATCATTGTTATCATTATCATTATCATTATTATTATTATTATTATTATCATGATTATCAATATCATTATCATTATTATCAGCGTTATTATCATTACAATTTCAGTTCAAGGTTCAGGTTATGGAAATTGATGACGCTTCACCTGTGAGCAATTCCAGATTCCTTCTCTTAACCTTGGGCATAACTGTAAGGAGTCTACCGAAACTAACACATTTTTTTCTCATTTACCCTCTCTGCAATTCGATTTTTTTTTTCTGTTTGTGATATCTCTCTCTCTCTCTCTCTCTCTCTCTCTCTCTCTCTCTCTCTCTCTCTCTCTCTCCGCATCATTGTAAGTGTTAGAAATATATACGATAGATACGAAGGATAGGTTACTCTATAGTTGATTGAAACTCGAGTACCTTAGAATATAAGAAGATAAAAAAAAAAAAAACCTAATAAGGGAAGCAACAAGTCATCAGACCTATATGTGGCAGTCTCTGCGAGAAACGTATGTACCTATTTCCACCTATCATCCGCATTCATATATCTGTCTAATTTGTTTATTCCTTTTTTTTATCATGTCTCTTTTTCTTCTTCCCTCCTTCTTTTCTTTGTTTCATTCTCTCTCTAAGGTATTAATCAATATCCTTAATTTTTCTCCTTCATTCCTTTATTTTTCTCTCCTTTATCTACTTATCATTCAATTTCCTTTTTTAACTTCAATTTATTCTATATTTATCAATTTATTTTTTTTTCTTTCCCTCAGAGAGTGGATCATCTAATCACATGCACACACCTGGACCAACGCGACGCAAGAGACACGTGGCTACCCTCTTCTCCCACCAATCAACCAACACACACACACACACACACACACACACACACACACACACACACACACACACACACACACACACACACACACACTCACCAGACGCTGGGATGACTGATCGCTAATAATCTGGAAGTGTCGCTCAATAATCTATTCCTCCTCTAAAATTCTGTTCACTGTCGGATCTAACCCATCATTTACCTCATTAAAGGGATCTATCATGTGTAGTATTTATTTTCAGTGTTGATCACCAAATCACGTCAAATTACCGGATGAAATGACGTGGTAATTGTCCCGTACCCTCAAATCCCTCTTGCCCACCACGTCCTCACTTACATTTTCACTAGGAGCTACTCCATCTTTTTTTTTTTTTTTACTGTATTTTTCAATTCATTACCCGCATGTCTCTACTTATATAAGATAAAAACCATTTTCTTTTAATGTTCTTTTTACTTTACTTTTTGCATTACAACAAAATACCAATTAGTATCTTATTTCCTTAAGTTCTCATATACTCGCCCTTCGCTTCTGCTGAGGAAACAAAGAGGCACCATTGGACACACACACACACACACACACACACACACACACACACACACACACACACACACACACACACACACACACACACACACACACACACACAGATAATGAGAAACTGGTCCTGAGAGAAGAATATGACATTAGAAGCACAAGATCGCATAGTAAAAAACTGAGGAAGGGAAGATGTCTGAGAGATGTTAAAAAAATATAGTTTCCTGCAATGATGTGTTGAGACTTGGAACAGTTCGAGTGAGGAAGTGGTGTCAACAAAGAGTGTGCATAGCTTTAAAGAAAAAAATTGGATAAGTGTAGATATGGAGACGGGGCCACACGAGCGTAAAGCCCAGGCCCTGTAAAACTACAACTAGGTAAATACAATTAGATAAATACACACACACACACACACACACACACACACACACACACACACACGCATGCGCACAGGGGAGTCAGACTGTGTAATGCTTAGTTCCAATAATTAAAGGGTGCCATTGGAAGCGGAAGCCTGTCAACACCTGCTATCCACCTACAAATTGGCGAGGCGCAGGTGGACCACATACAGACCAGGAAATTGGCGCACACTTCTAATCTAAAACCACCAAAAAGTGAAAATTAAATAAAATCAGCATTGACGTCCCCACACTTGTAGAGAAAATAGCTATCTATCTATATATCTTTTAAAAGTGTGACAGGTTAACGAACCCAGTCATTGGCACACCTGAGAGACGGATAATTGAGGGGCTGCAGTCACTCGCAAACACACATACGCAGAGAGAGAGAGAGAGAGAGAGAGAGAGAGAGAGAGAGAGAGAGAGAGAGAGAGAGAGAGAGAGAGAGAGAGGAGAGAGAGAGAGAGAGAGAGAGAGAGAGAGAGAGAGAGAGAGAGAGAGAGAGAGAGAGAGAGAGAGAGAGAGAGAGAGAGAGAGAGAGAGAGAGAGAGAGAGAGAGAGAGAGAGAGAGAGAGAGAGAGAGAGACAGACAGACAGACAGACAGACAGACAGACAGACAGACAGACAGACAGACAGACAGACAGACAGACAGACAGACAGACAGACAAACACACACACACACACACACACACACACACACAGACAGACAGACAGTATAGATAGATAGATAGATAGAGAGAGAGAGAGAGAGAGAGAGAGAGAGAGAGAGAGAGAGAGAGAGAGAGAGAGAGAGAGAGAGAGAGAGAGAGAGAGAGAGAGAGAGAGAGAGAGAGAGAGAGAGAGAGAGAGAGAGAGAGAGAGAGATTTTCACGTGAGGTTCTCTTTTAAGGCAGATAAGCAGCGGGAAGCCGTGTCCATCACCCCACCACCTCGGGTCCTCGGTGGACACTCACAGGTGCATTGACACATCATCACTTCCTGGCTGAGTCTTAATTAAGCACCATGATTGGCACACGCACAACTTCCAGTTCAGTGCAGCACATCACCGGCCACCACCAACACCACGGCCACTATTTTAATCACTTTAGACTCCCTTTAGCACTGCAATTTCCAAAGGCCGCAAAGATGATTGCAACGTTTCTCATGTGTCTCTTTTTCCCTGTTAGTGGTTCAAATTCCTTGTCACAATACCAGTAAAATCATTAAAATACCCTTGAGAGTCCCAGCAACTTCCGTTAGAACCTGATAAATATAGTCACGATAAAACACCGAAATGTTTGAGGATTCCAACCCACGAGTGCCACAGTAGACACTCTCGGTCCAGCGTCTTGCTTTATCCGCCACGACCATCAGTTCCAGTCTTCCAATAAAAGCAGCTTTCTTGATGTTTCCAAGAGAGAAACTATATTCTGTATGTTCTGTTTTTTATATGCGGTTAGAAAAAAAAAATAACAATCTGATTTTCTATTTAATCTCGTGGATGTACTCGTATCTTCACACTTGTGCATTCTTTGGAAGTAAAAATAGAAGAAAAAGTTTTATTTTCATATTTAGTGTTTGTCTCCTTATTCATTATTATTGTTATTAACCCCTTCAGTAACAGGACGCGTTTTCATATTCATTCTGCTTACTACTTGGCGATTTTATACAGGTTCAAAAAACTTAAGTGGGAATCAAAATTGTAAAGATTCTGGCCATTAATCTTCTGACCACCATAGATTCTTTATTATGTAAATATAATCGTCTAACCACTCTCAAAACTTATGGTAAAAAATGCGTTCCAGTACTGAAGTAGTTAATATTAAATTTTTATACATTTCGTTAAAAATGTCTTGCACAGATAAAATAATATGTCTCTCTGCAAACAGATAAGACTCGTTTTCACACTTGTAGAATATGAGGATGTGAAAAGTAGTGTTCGTGATGGCTCAGGGAAGGGAAGAGGGTGACGCCCAGGGCCACGTTTCACATCCTTCCTGCGCCGCGGGTGAACCACTTCGCGCCTTTCACCTGCAGCGGATCTTATACGCCTCGATCGTTCGCACTGTTAAGAGATTTGTATTCTGATGAGGAAACTTACCAAAGGCCAATAATAATGAAGTCATACTCTCATAACTTTATTTCTTTTTATTTAATAATGGTGCAGAATTCTTCTTAAACTATTATCGGAACCATGAAAACGTTCTTGAAATTGCAATCACTTCCATTCAAACCTGCTTAATGTAATAGGACGCCAAACTGTTTAGGAAAATAGGAGAAGTTTCTTTACTCTGGTTTGTATGTAGAGAAGACGACGACAAATTTTTGGTTGAGCATCGACAACAAAATCACACACACAATACATAATACATAACATATTCCCATCCACTCTGTTAACTTAAAAAAAGAAAAAGAGTTAATTTTCCAAACTATTCCCTCTACGCAACCATCCATCCATCCATCCATCCATCCATCCATACATACACGAAATGCTAGAAAACGTGAGAATGAGTTACCCTTCTGTATGATAGTAAAACTTTTCTTCAATTTCTATAACACATCAAACTATATTTTCATGTGATCAATTTTCAGTGCATTTACCTCTTCCAGCCAACGCAGTTTTGTCTCTATAACAATCAGCCATGTTGTCTCTCCGGAATGGCTATGAACGGCTTTTTCTTCCCCATTTACCGCTTAGACCCATTTCCGCTCACACCAGACTTATCCAAAACACATTTCCTCTCCCACACTTCTCAACCACACACTCACGCACACACACACACACACACACACACACACACACACACACACACACACACACACACACACACACACACACACACAATCAGTCAGTCACTTCTCTCTCTCTCTCTCTCTCTCTCTCTCACACACACACACACACACACCTAACGTAACCGACTATAAGCACTCTACTCCTTTCCTTCCTTCCCGCTCCCTCTCCTTCACCTCACCTCACGCCTTTTACCTTAACCCACCACACCACATCCCTCACTTGACCATAAATCTTAGTCCACATAAAAGTTGTAGCAAATAATCCATATAGCAGAGGCCCTCCCGTCCTTCCACACACCTGAGCATTACTTATACAGGTAAACAGACTCAACAAACACTTCCACGCGATAAATTTTTAGGTGGCGCTGAAACACAGGAGAGCATGGAGGGATGGAGGAAGGGAAGACGGGCAGGGGAACACAACAGGGGGTCTGGCAGTGGCGAGAAGGGAGTGGCGGCGGTAGTTAAGGAACGAGAACATCACTGAGGTGTGAAAGGCGTGGCGAGGAAAAGTAGGAGCGACACGGCAGGTGAGGTGTGATGGAGGAGGGTCTGTAGGCAGGCAGGAGAGAGAGAGAGAGAGAGAGAGAGAGAGAGAGAGAGAGAGAGAGAGAGAGAGAGAGAGAGAGAGAGAGAGAGAGAGAGAGAGAGAGAGAGAGAGAGAGAGAGAGAGAGAGAGAGAGAGAGAGAGAGAGAGAGAGAGAGAGAGAGAGAGAGAGAGAGAGAGAGAGAGAGAGAGAGAGAGAGAGAGAGAGAGAGACAGAGAGCTGGAGAGGAAGAGAAAGGAGGTGGTTATTGGGGAGGGAGGGTGGAGGGAGTGGAGAGTGACTTATGAATTAAAGTGAGATTGTCGAGTCACGAAGGAGAGGAAATAGGGAGTTCGTTCAAGAGGAAGAGGAAACGTCAGAGAGAGAGAGAGAGAGAGAGAGAGAGAGAGAGAGAGAGAGAGAGAGAGAGAGAGAGAGAGAGAGAGAGAGAGAGAGAGAGAGAGAGAGAGAGAGAGAGAGAGAGAGAGAGTAGGACAAATCAAATCAATCAGTAAGAAACACACGTACAAAAAGATAAATAGAACGAAAAGGTCAGACAGAAGAAAAAAACAACAACAACAACAATATGCAAACAAATACACGCACTACGTACATTGTATAAGGCAAACATGGTAAATAAATAATGATAAACAAAACAAACTTAAAATAGATGAATAAATAGAGAGATGAATATATAGATAAACTTAAAAAGAATTAATGTATGAACAGGCAAGCACATCAACAAAGCAAATAACAAATGTATCCACCGGAAGTTGTTTGAGAACGTGATGAAATGAGAGAGAGAGAGAGAGAGAGAGAGAGAGAGAGAGAGAGAGAGAGAGAGAGAGAGAGAGAGAGAGAGAGAGAGAGAGAGAGAGAGAGAGAGAGAGAGAGAGAGAGAGAGAGAGAGAGAGAGAGTGAGAGAGACATAGACAGAGAGAGAGACAGAGAAAGAGAGAGACATAGGGAGGATAAATAAACAACTGGACAAACAGACGGACACACAGACACTCAATCAAAAAAAAGAATGGAAAGGAAAAGAAAAAAAAAAAAGTCGGAAACGGAAGAATATATATATAAAAAAAAAAAATAGATCCACGAACAAGATTAAACAAGAAGAGAGAAACTGAATGCATGATTGACAACAGACACATCGACACTTTAGAAATATATAAGTAAAAATGAAATGAAAAGGAAGGAGATAAGGAAGAGAGGAGAGGATGTAAGAGAGGGATGGGAGAGGGAGGGAAAGGATGAATGAGTGGACAGGGATGTGAGAGGGGAGGAAGAAGGGAAGGAAAGACGAGAGAGATGTAAAGAACGAATGAAAATATAGAAAAGAAAAACAAAGGAGGAAAGAAATTAGAAAGAGAGAAGGAAGTGCGTGGAAAGAGAAAGGAAAGAGAAGATGGAAGAGAGAGAAAAATGAATGAAAGATAAAGAGAAGAAAGAAGGGATGGAAAATAACGCAAAAAATGAGAATGGAAGATGGAAATAGTGAGGGAAAGAATGATGTGGAATGAAAAGAGAGAAGAACTGAAAAAAGAAAGATGGAAAAGAGGGATGAGAGAGAAAGAAACGGAGGAGAAATGCGAGATGGGAAGAGAAAGAAGGGAAAATGCGAGATAGAGAGAGAGAAAGGGAAGGAAGGTGGAAGATAAAAACAGATAGGGAAAGAACGGTGTGAAATAAAAAGAGAGAGGAACTTGAAGAAGAGAGATGGAAAGAGGGATAGAAACGGAGGAAAAATGCAAGTTGGGAAGAAAGGGAAAAGAGTATGCGAGATAGAAAGAGAGAAAGAGAGAGAGAGAGAAGGGGAGATGCGAGATAGAAAGAGAGAGAGGGAAGGGAGGATGCGAGATAGAAAGAGAGAGGAGAGGAAAGAGAAATGATGAATGGAAAGGTAACATCAGGACGTGACTAGCGCGGAGACATAAGCCACCAGGTGTTGTGTTACCTTGGCCTCACCTGGAACCCTCCTCCTCACTCCCTCCCTCCTGTGACACCTTCCCTCCATCACCTCCCGTCCATACACTCCCTACTACATTCAACTCATACGTCATACTTTTCCTTCCTACCATATGCACCTCATCTTCCTTCCATCACATCCAGCCATACACGCTTAACCCCTTCAGTACTGGAACACATTTTTGCCTTGAGATTTGTGTACGATTAGACCATTTTATTGACATCAGGAAGGCTCTATGAAGGTCAGAAGATTAATGGCTAATCTTCACTATTTCAATCCGCCGTATAAGTTTCTGAAGCTGTATAAAATCACCAAATAGTAAGCAGAATGAATATGGAAACACGTCATGATACTAAAGGGGTTAACACTCTCGTCACTTCACTTGTCACTCTTTCCTTCCTTCCATACACATCTCGTCTTCCATCCTATTCTGATAACACTACCATTAATGAGATACCCTTCGTTAAACATCTGTCACTTACATTCATTAATTCACTCCTTGTTCTCCTTCTTCTGCTGTATCATAAAGTTCAATGTGATTTCCTTTTCCTTTTTTTTTTTTTTCCTTTACCATACATACCGTTCTTCCATCGTATTATCCTGATTAAAAATGGTCTTTCGTCAGTTCATCCATCATCTACATCCTTCTGTTTTTTTTGTTTTTGTTCCTGTCATACACATCCTTTTCCTTCATGTAGGTCTGAAAAAAAATAACTCGATTCATCACTACATCTCTAATTTATGTCATCTTGTTTTTTTTAATGATATATCCCATAGAAACTAGCAAGTAATCTCCCTATACATGCATCACTACTTCCTGCCATCCTGAGAATACCTTTACCAACACTGCATCCGTCAGACATTTATCACCTACATCCCTTCCCATAGAAATTAAAGTCTTTCCCTCGTACTGCTCACTACCATCCACCTCCCTTCACTGCTATCCTCACAACTTTCCCTTTACAAACACCGTCACTGTTACACTCATTTACAACTTCTCCTTGTTTCTAAACCACCCCAGAGAAATCTTGAGTGTAATTCCCTTGTGGTTTTGACTATCACTCTTCTTTCTTCCATGCAATGCTGGAAATACCTTATCTTTTCCTAACACAAAGCTACATCCCCTTATTCTAGTTACACCACATAGGAAATCCTTCAGTAATTCCCTTGGACAAACTCTAACTTTCCTTACTCAACAGAAACCCCCAATAATTTCCTGCGCTTTCCCTCCTAACCTTCCATATCCTTCCCAAGCCTTCCCTTTTCCTACATCCACCACTCCCGCGCTACCTCTCCCTCTCACTACACCCCTCCCAGAACAGCTCACACCTCGCCAGCTACACCCACGTACAGTGATGGATGGAAAGATAATGAATTGTGAGAAAAAAAAAATCTACTCTCTGTAATTATAAACATACACAGCTTCCAGGGAAAAAAATAAGAAAAGTAACTAAGGAAAATAAAAACCTATATAATAATCGTGCGCAGTTGAATCGAAAGTTCTAAAGCCAATTAAAAACCCTCGAGAGAAAGATAGAGAGAAAGAGAAAAAGAAAGAAAAAAGAGGAAAAGAGTTCTGGAAGTGGGTGGAGTAAACCTCTTCTTGCCTTAATCTTAAATTCCAATCAGCGGATGTTTCTCTCTTGACTATTAGCGCGCGTCTTATCAGTGGTGACTATCTGAGCGGCGGCGCAGCCCATCACAGGCGCGTCTCGGGGCGGCGGCGGCACCTCGGGAAAAAAAAAGACGAAGGGAGAGACGAAGGGAGAGGGAGAGAATGCGAGAGTGAGGAAGAAGAAAAAAATATACTTGCGCGAGACCTTAGCATGTTCCGGTAATATTATATGCAATAGCTGATGTTAAGATGGGGAGATAAGACGAGAGGGAGGGAGAGGAGGGGTGAGGGAAGAGGGGAAGGGGAGGAGTGGGCTGTGCGTGGGCTGTGGGAGGGGCGAGGTGCAGGCGCCCCTCCCAGCTCACCGGAGGCAGGTAAACACTGAACCCTCGCTTCCCTGTTCTTCTCTTTAAACCTCATCATCTCCACCAACACCTGAGAGAGAGAGAGAGAGAGAGAGAGAGAGAGAGAGAGAGAGAGAGAGAATGGCGATAAATTGCAAGTATACTCATAAACATACCAATACTACTACACATATGAGCCAGTAATTATCTACTACTACAACAAAACTACTACTCCTATTACTACTACTACTACTACTACTACTACTACTACTACTACTACTACTCTTCCTCCTCCTCCTCCTCCTCCTCTTACTACTACTACCACTACTACTACTGCTACTAATCCCTCTCCATCTCCCTCCCTCTTTTCCTCATCCCCTCTTCCTCACCCTTCCCTCACCCCTCTATCCTCACACGCTTAATAACAAACAGTACCCATCACACGCTGAAAAATCTCGCTCGATATACCTCTCTCGGCCTCATCGGATGCCAGACAACAGGACAAGAAGTTCATCAGGATACGCACAATATATTTACCAAGGGGGGATCAAAGTGCAGTAAGTGAGGCGCCACCAAATAAGGCAAAGCGCCCTAATACGGAGAGCCGAGGCATCCTGGGTATTATAGCCGAAATTAATCAGTAGTAGCCTTCAGAGAGAGAGAGAGAGAGAGAGAGAGAGAGAGAGAGAGAGAGAGAGAGAGAGAGAGAGAGAGAGAGAGAGAGAGAGAGAGAGAGAGAGAGAGAGAGAGAGAGAGAGAGAGAGAGAGAGAGAGAGAGAGAGAGATGTAGGTACTCAAGAACATTAGTAAATAAAGAGAGCTGCAAGAAACCAACAGACCTCTACCGTGCTAGTTCCTCTATTAAACGTACATACATATGCCCATTTCTCATTCCTATTGGTATTTTTGCCTTACCTTTTAAAACTACTAGCCGAATCGCCGCTAGCAGCCTGGTTGGTGACTGAGTCTATTCCAGTCATCTACCACTACTATTTGTGAGCCGAGTTCTTTCCACTTCCATTTTTAGACCTAATTTAAATGAGAGAGAGAGAGAGAGAGAGATGACTACTTTTCTTTCTCTTCTTCTTCTTCTTCTTCTTCTTCTTCTTTTTCTTCTTCTTCTTCGAGAGATGACACTTACTTTTCTTCTCTTCTTCTTCTTCTTCTTCTTCTTCTTCGAGAGAGA
>NC_059301.1:2513572-2521072 GCF_017591435.1 Portunus trituberculatus
CACACACACATAACATTAAACACAAACCATTTTAGCAACTACTACTATTTAAATAAAATAAATGCATAAATAAAACAAATATTAATTCAAATATTTTGATGAGGAACACCGCACAGATCTTATCAACGAAAAAAAAGTCATAAAATAACACACACACACACACACACACACACACACACACACACACACACACACACACACACACACACACACACACACACACACACACACACACACACACACACACACACACACACATCTCACACATTTTATATATTTTTTTTTACTCAATCTTGCGTTGGCTGGCTCTCCTAACCCTTCCTTGCACTCCAGCTCTACCCTGCCCTGCCCACTCCTGTCCCTTCACCCCTCCCTTGCCCCTTTCAGCCCCGCACACGACCCTCGCCCCTCATGCTCCCCCACTTAGGGCCACCGACGCTCCGGCTAGACGTGTGAGGCCCGAAATTGCCCTGCAGAAGACGTAGCGAGGCCCACCACCCTAGAGACAAGCTGATGTAAAGGCGAGAGCTGCTTGTGAGGGCCGCGAGATAACATCAGGAGCACGCAGGTTTGGACTATCGCAGGAAGGTGAAGTGCCGAGTGAAGTGTGGAGTGATGCGGGGAAGTGTGTAATAAAGGAAGGGTTGAAGTGAGGAGGAGAAACGTGGAATGAAGTGAAGACGACGATGCGGAAGGAAGTTTACGAAGATGGTACTGGAGGGAAATGTGAGTAGAGGAATGGGAAGACTGTAGTTGTGCTTGGTTTAAAGGCTTTCTTTCTTTCTTTCTTTCTTTTTGGTGGGTGTTAGTGTTTGAAGGTATGCATATATACAGGTGAAGGGGATAAAAAAAAAAAGAATCAGGTGAGTGTTTCGTGTCCGTTGATAGCGGGATGGAAAGTTGCACAGGTGAAGCGTTGGGACCTAAAATGTTTTGCACCGGGGATCCGTGGAGGTATTCAGGACTAAGTGGCCAGCAGATGGAGACGGATGAAGAATGTAGAAGGATGCTTATGTTATGTATTGTAATTGTGGAGCCTGATGATGATGAGGATGATAATGATGATGAGAGTGATGAGCCAACACAAACTACGAGATACTACTACTACTACTACTACTACTACTACTAGAGAGAGAGAGAGAGAGAGAGAGAGAGAGAGAGAGAGAGAGAGAGAGAGAGAGAGAGAGAGAGAGAGAGAGAGAGAGAGAGAGAGAGAGAGAGAGAGAGAGAGAGAGAGAGAGAGAGAGAGAGAGAGAGAGAGAGAGAGAGAGAGAGAGAGAGAGAGAGAGAGAGAGAGAGAGAGAGAGAGGAATAAGCAAGCATCTCTTCACTCTTACACCTATCTCTAACACTCCAGCTTTCCAAATCCAATGAACTTGAAATATTTATACACCTTAATGCTATACAAAGGCGAATCAACACGCTATACACTACAAAGACTCATGCCACTATACTACCACCACCGTCACAACCTACACACACACACACACACACACACACACACACACACACACACACACACACACACACACACACACACACACACACACCTTAACACACTTCGCGCCCTATAAAACAAGGCATAAACACAGCCTGCTGCGCTACCAACGTCGTTACATACTTTATACAGACACACAGACACACATACTACTACTTTACGCACGCACGCACACACATACACGCACGCAGGCACACCATAACACATCACAATCCATCTCAACGCACACAAGCATAAAATGAAAAAAAAAAAAACTGCAAACACTACATGGAATATCAGTGTTACGAGTCTATAAACCACGTAATAAGCTGAGCGCAAAATACAGAGAGCGTCGCAACACAATTCACGAGCGACACAACACACCACAACACAACACAACATAACACGGCGGGCGGGCGGGCGGGCGGCTCAGCTTGGCAAAACACGGGGACAAAATAGCGAACCGAGGCAGCACAGTGAGAGCAGACATCACGATGCAAAACAACATAACAGGGAGGCACGAGAGCATGGCAATTCACCATCGTTATCTCTCTCTCTCTCTCTCTCTCTGTGTGTGTGTGTGTGTGTGTGTGTGTGTGTGTGTGTGTGTGTGTGTGTGTGTGTGTGTGTGTGTGTGTGTGTGTGTGTGTGTGTGTGTGTGTGTGTGTGTGTGTTATTTGCTACTATCTGTTTGTCTGTTCTTGTGTCTGTCTATCTTGCAGTTTGTCTACCTCTTTCTCTGTCTGTCAGTCTCTTATGTCTCAGTGTGTGTGTGTGTGTGTGTGTGTGTGTTATATTCTCTCTCTCTCTCTCTCTCTCTCTCTCTCTCTCTCTCTCTCTCTCTCTCTCTCTGCTGTCTACCTGTCTCTCGCCGGGTCAGCTGTTAATTACGGCGGGAGGAGTTGCGTTACACAGGAGAATTAATCTCGTGTGGACCGCGGCTCGGGCCACGCAACCCTCGCCTCCGCCAGCCCGCCCTGGAATGCGAAGGCTTCTGCAGGAATTGAACGTGAATTATGACAAAGAACTCTGACCAAAGCGAGGCGAGGCAACAGATGTCAAACGTAATGAAAAGGCGCTGCTGCTGTTGTCGTGTTCTTGTGTGTTCTTGTGGTAGTGGTCATAGTAGTAGTAGTAGTAGTAGTAGTAGTAGTAGTAGTAGTAGTAGTAGTAGTAGTAGTAGTAGTAGTAGTAGTAGTAGTAGTAGTAGTAGTGTGTGTGTGTGTGTGTGTGTGTGTGTGTGTGTAAGGAGGAGGAGGAGGAGGAAGAATGGAATGGTCTGGACTCTGGACCCAAGTGCGTGGAATGCATATGTGTTGTAAAGTGTAAAGAGTAATAGGTTATAAAAATGTTAGCCTGCTCCACATCAACAACTACTTCCGCTATTGCTGGTCGTAATGGTGGTTGTAGTGCTGGTGCCATACTACTACTACTACTACTACTACTACTACTACTACTACTACTACTACAACTACTACTACTACTACTACTGCTACTGCCACTACTATTACTTCTTCTATACTACTTCTACTACAACTACTATACTTCTACTACTACTATTAGTTATAATAAGTTATGACAGCAGCAATATTCTACAGATACAAATAACTCTTACACTCACCACCATTTAATGACACGTGGGGAATTGCAGGACAATAAAATCAAGAATGTTTGACAGTGCATCATTGAAATGTAAAATAAGGCAAAGAAGTTGATCGTTTAGTCCGTGGTTATCAAGCCTTTGCCCTCTATTCCCTCTCATTATGGCTCTCCCTCTCGCTCTCCCCGCGCTCCTTCATCTTCACTCCTCATGTCACGCCTCACTTTCCCTCCAAGCTCTCTCATCCTCCTGCCGCCGTGGCCCTCATAAAATATCTGACGGTATGAAGAGGGGAAAAAATCGTGTCCTTTGACAAAGCTTTTCATTCTCCACGGCCATAAATCGGTGACGGAGGCGGCTGCGGTGTACAGCTGTGTGCAGGTGACTAGCCAGCCAGCTGCCCGGCGCATGCTCCGTCCCCCGCCCACCTGACTCTTGCCGCCGCCCCGGGGGTCCGCATGCCAACCTCGGACTTCCTCGGAGACGCGAATATTTGAGATGTCTGTATCGTCCGACGCCTGGCGACTGGTGGCGGCGCAGCGGAGATGGAGATGAGGGTGGAACATAAAGCAGAGTGAGTATGAGCTGTTGGGGACGGGAGTGGGCGGCAGGCGTGCTGCAGGGGGCGGGGAAGTGTGTCGGAATGGAGCGGGGCCGGGGCTGGCGTGAGCAGCAGCAGTAAGCGTCCTTTAGGGAATCTTCCGTCTTGGTCTGTGTGTTCTCGGGACGCTAATACAAAAAATATATTCACTCCGGGGGAGCCTAAAATATCCGTGTTTTCCCAGAAAATTACTATGGCGGCGCGATATGAACCCATCCATCGTGGGCGCTACATCAGCTGCGCTACAAGATTCCGTGCGGCGCGCCAGTAAAGATTATCTCCAAGAGCCCTTCAGGTGGCGCGGGGTTCGTGAAAATCCACCTTACCCTTCATGGCTACTCCCTGGGCCCACTAAATCATCAGGCAATAATCATTACATCATAATTACGTCGCACTTAGAGCATCATTACTGATCATCTCCCACTAGGGCTCTCAGAACCAATACCCACCTCGGCTCATTACCAAGGCCTGGGCGGGGCGCTAAGGCCGGCCGCGCTACCGGGCCTTGGCGGGCCGTCGACCATCCCCGCGCTGAGTCCCGGCTACCTGCAAGACTGCTCCTCCATGCCGCCACGGCACCGCAATCACGCCGGCGCCTCGATACTCGCCTTCCGCCCCGATACAAACATAGCTGGGTACGATTGGGAGGCGAGATAATGACACCCAGAGACGAGGTGTCGGAGCCTCGGTAAAGCGGAGCGGCGTTATGCTGACAGAGGGTGGAGCGCAGGTTAGGGGGCGCAGCGGGGTGCCGGCTACCTGCACCCTCCACTCGCTGCTCGCCACACGGCCGCCCTCTGCCCAACAAATTGTAATCCAGGAAGGTGGCGCAGCTCGAAAGGTTGGAGGGTGTCTGTCTGTCTGCTGGAAGCTGCGGCCTTCTCGCTGCCCGCAGCAGAGTGGGTGGTCATACAGACGGGATGAGCTTGTGTTTCTCTCTCTCTCTCTCTCTCTCTCTCTCTCTCTCTCTCTCTCTCTCTCTCTCCTCCATGCCACTGTTCGCTACTCTACTCGTTACGAGGTTCAGTCTTCTTGCCTCATTCCTACGCCGTGTCTACACATCCTTTGCTGCCGCCGATCACATCATCAACACGCTGTAGTGTTTATTGTCTCCATTCACACTCCCTGCTACTATCCCTACTCTTTTCCCTCATCACCTCTCCTCACCTTATAGCCACTCTCACTATTCATTGATCTGTTTGTCTTCGCCACCATTCACGATCAACACCATAACACTGATTTGGTGTTGATTAATTAGAGACATTAGTATTAGCAATTGCCGCCATAACTTACAATACATCATCATTCATCATCGCCAACACCTTCAGCATCCCAATTCATCACTATACTGCATCATCACCACTGGGTACATTGAGCATTGCCAGCACTAATACCGTAACACCTCCACGCTTCATTACACTCACAACCACCTTAATTACCTTCAGAATTCATTATTATATCAGTATATTCCATCACTACTAATATATACACTGAACATTACAAGGAGAACCACACACCATAAAACTCTTCACCACCACCACTACCAGTACCATCATCAACATCAGTTCATCATTACCGCCACATTTCATCACCATTAATACCACCACAACTCACCACTACAATCACCAAACACCATAAAACCACCATTCTTCACCACAACCACCAACAATGCCATATTTTATCACCACCACTACCAGTACCGCTGCTACCACCACCACCACCACCTCCGCCGCTGCCGCCACCACCATTCATGCTGAGCAGCGCCGCCTCTCCCGGCCGCCCTCGCCCAGTCGGTAGTAATTACAGCGGGGCATTAGGGAACCAGTTATGTAGGAACAAGTCAGGGCGTTATAATGGGCAAAATACGACTGGGTTCGTTGGCTCAGGGTTAGGGACACACTCCTGACCACCCTCATCCTTCCAGCAACCACCCAGCCAGCCAGACACTCACTCCCTCTTACTCCCTCACTCCTACATCACCTTGCTTGGGTATTACGCTTCATAATCTAAAACACTTCTGCGCCTCGCCGCCACTACATTCACAAGGCTCTGGTTGAAGTTACACGGATATTCAAGAGTGTTTTTATATGGTTCTAATAGCAGATTAATAAGGTTTTCTACATTATAAACAGGAGAAACACACTAAGAATCCAGCTAATCACTTTTATGGCCTTGGAAAACAGAGGTGGTGAGAAAGTAAAGCGTTTCTGAATACGGGATACACTCTGGCTTCCTTGACACTACACACTCGTACCCATGTCTGATGCATCTCTCTCTCTCTCTCTCTCTCTCTCTCTCTCTCTCTCTCTCTGGTTTGGGTTAAGTTACGTGTTTTTGGATGGGATTAAGTTAGTAAATGTTCAGTTATTGAATCAGTCTGTATGTTTGTTTTGTGTTTGTATTGTTAAATAACCATGTGTATATTAGGATCTCTCTCTCTCTCTCTCTCTCTCTCTCTCTCTCTCTCTCTCTCTCTCTCTCTCTCTCTCCCAGCCTTGTACAGGTAAGGAAGGAAGGACAGGTGGGCTCCGCAGGTGACTCAACAAGCGAGCCTCTGTTTTTCTTCCTCCCTCGTGACTCTGATACAAGCACACTCGTGACTGTATTTCCTCGTTACTTCGCAGCCTGTTTCCTTTATCTCTGTATCTCCTCGACTTATTATTTTTACCGGGTCCTTGTCTCTACGTATCTCTTTGTCTTTTTTTCCTCTCGCTTCTCTATCTCTCTCCACTATCTCCCCACTTCTGTACGTAGAGGTTTCTTTTTCTTTTTCCTCCTGCATCTCTCTCTGTCTCTCTCTCTCTCTCTGTCTCTCTCTCTCTGCTTCTTGTTCTTGGTTCTCCCGTCCCTCTATCAGTCTTGCCTCAGTTTTTCTGCCCCCCTCCAGTCATCCAGCAGGGCCTTCCTCCCTCTCCTTACCTGTGTGCTCGGCTAATTACCCAAGCAGTCACGCTCACCTGTGCTTTACCTGTGCTTCGAGATCCCTCTGTTTGCTTGCCAATTAAACCAGTCCCCCTTGCTTCTTGGAGGGAGAGACAAAGGGGCTAGAGGGTGCACTTCCCCCGCCCCTTTTTTATGCCTCTTTCTTCCCCTCTGGAGGTAAGGGGAAGGGGCGAAGGGAAGGGGTGAAGGGAAGGGGCCAAGGGGGAAGGAGATTCCTCTTCCCTGACGGAATCGACTCAAAGGAGAATGTAAAGAAAAATAAATTGTAGTATACACATTTCTTGCTGCTTGTAATGTTGAGTGTGAGACAGAAAAACGCGGTGCTGCGGGTGGCTATTTTCAACACACACACACACACACACACACACACACACACACACACACACACACACACACACACACACACACACACACACACACACACACACACACATGTCTTGGGGTTTGTTCTATTGATCATTTGATTTATGGTATCACATTTTTTCGTCATTTTATTTTGTCCAGCGGGTCACTCTAGGTTAGCTCTCTCTCTCTCTCTCTCTCTCTCTCTCTCTCTCTCTCTCTCTCTCTCTCTCTCTCTCTCTCTCTCTCTCTCTCTCTCTGTGCCCCCATTCCTCCTTTTCCAGACAAAAACCTCCCCTTGTTGTACGGCGCGCCCGACAGTCAATGGTCGGGATTATGATGCATCGAGGCAATCCGAGGCCAATTCTTCAATTATTCGTGGCATGGAGAATGGCGATGCTATAACATAAGTAGGTAAGAAATTATGCTGTAAACTCTAGCTACCACTCCTCCGCACACCAGAGACATGCAAGGAAGGACAAGACTCTCCCCAACACTGCGCCCCAAGCATGCACTGGCTAGGTGATCCCCGCGTGT
>NC_059301.1:2526072-2538572 GCF_017591435.1 Portunus trituberculatus
TGGTGGTGAGAAGGAGAAGGAGGAGAGGAGGAGAGGCAGGGTGGTGGTGGTGGTGGTGGTGGTGGTGGTGGTGGTGGTGGTGGTGGTGTCTGTAAGGCAGATGAAGAGAAGGAATGGAACAGATTGAGGGAAAGAAAATAAAAAAAAGATAAGAAGGAGGAGGAGGAGGAGGAGGAGGAGGAGGAGGAGGAGGAGGAGGAGGAGGAGGAGGAGGAGGAGGAGGAGAAGAGGAAAAGAAGAAGAAGAAGAAGAAGAAGAAGAAGAAGAAGAAGAAGAAGAAGAAGAAGAAGAAGAAGAAGAAGAAGAAGAAGAAGAAGAAGAAGAAGAAGAAGAAGAAGAAGAAGAAGAAGAAGAAAGAAGAAGAAGAAGAAGAAGAAGAAGAAGAAGAAGAAGAAGAAGAAGAAGAAGGACAAAAGAAGAAGCAAAAGAAACATCATCATCAACATCAACAACACCACCACCAACAACAACAACAACACTAACAACAACAACAACAACATTAAGACTACTACCACCACCACCACCAACACAACCACCACCACCATCATCAACAACAACAACAAAATAAAGACGAAAAAAAAATACTAAACAAAAAGAAAAGAAAAAAAGGAAAGTAAAAAACGGAAACAGGAAAAAGAATATAAAGTTATACCCAAAAAAAGTTATTTATAAACACACACACACAAAAAAAAAACTAAAAAAATAATGAACAATAAAAATAAGAACATAATGAGCTACACAAGGTTCTGAGTAAGTGAAGCACACATAAACAAAAAAGAGTGAATGAGAAAGAGAGAGGAAGGGAAAAGGAAAGTGTAAGAGTGAAGCAACGGTGCCATTTTCACTGAGTGTCACCTTGAGTTACCCACGGTGGACGGGAAGTGGCGGAGGAGGCAGCAGGAGGAAGGACGAGGGTGGCGCGAACGAGGGAGGTGCAGGGGAGAGAAAGAAAGACAAGGGAAGAATAGCTAGAGGATTGGAAGAAATACGTAAGAAATAAGAGGACAGGAGAGAAATAGGCAAGAACAAGGATTAATTGACCCCTTTAGTGCAATGACGTGTTACCGTATTTATCCTTCTTACTATCTGGAGATTTTATGCAGCGTCATAAACTTATACGGGGATTAAAATAGTGAAGATTCTGGCTATTAATCTTCTGACCCTCATAGACCCTTCCTAATGCAAATAAAATCGTCTAATCATGGACAAACTCATGGTAAAAGATGCATCCCAGTACTGAAGGGGTTAAGAAAGAATGCGAAATGAATAGGAAGAAATAGGAATAAATAGATAAATATGAAAAAAATGCAAGAAGCTGAGGATGTAATATGAAATACTAGGAATAATAGGATGAAAAATAGAAAAAATTGGGAAAATGTATTAGGAAAATAAAAAAAGACGGGAAAGAAAGCGAGAGCAATAAAAAATAGAAAAAATTAGGAAAGAATTGGAAAGAAATAGAAAAGTAAAAGAGAAAAGAATAGGATAAAGAAGAAAAAAGATAGAAAAAGTGAAAGACGTGGAAGAAAAGAGACGAATAAAAAAAAAAGGAAAATATGTAAGAGGTGAACGTGATGAAGAAGGAAATATCAGAGAAAGAAACCATAAAAAAAACAAAAGAAGAACAACATAACGATAATGTAAAAAAAAAAAAAAGATGCATTAAAGGAAAATCTAAATGTAAAAAATGAAAACTGATGATAAAAAAGAAAAAGAAAAAGAGAAAACAGGGAAAGGAAAATGTTTAAGACGAGATAAAAATGTAAGGTTTTAACCCCTTCGCTATCATGACGCGTTTTCATATTCATTCTGCTTACTATTTGGTGATTTTATACAGCTTCAGAAAACTTATAAGAGGGGGTTAAAATAGCGAAGACTCTTGCCTTTAATCTCCTGACCTCCACAGACCCTTCCTAATGTAAATGAAATGTTCTAATCATACCCAAAACTCAATATAAAAATGTGTCCCAGTACTGAAGGTGTTAATGATGTAAGAAAATAAATAATAAAAGAAAACGAAGAGAGAGAGAAGAAAGGACGAAAACAAATGGAGATAAGGAAAAAATCGAATAAGGAAAGGAGGAAGTGTGATTACTAAAGATAAGAAAGAAAGGAGATGAGAAAGACCTTGACAATGTAAGGAATAACACATAAAAAAAGAAAAGAAAAGGAAAACAATAGAGCCGTAGAAAGAGGAGACGGTGAAAGAAAGAAAGGTGTGTGAGGGAGGAAAGGGAGGGAAGGGAGGGGAAGGGAAGGAGGGAGCGAAGGTGACAGTGATCCCTTCTCTCCTTCCTACCTGACATATGGCAGACAGGTAGGCAGGTATCATTAACTTTCCCTCCACCCCTCTAAGCCTGCCATCTATCCATCGCGTTGCCCCTCTACCTGCTTGACTGTCTATCTACCTCTCTACCTGTCTTTACCTGTCTTCACGCCCTACCTGTCTGTCTACATATCCTCTCTTTCTTTTCCCTTCCCTTCATCTCCTTCATTCCACTCCTGCATCTCTTCAAGGAAAAATGAAGTAAGCATTGCGAAATATTCCTACGATTCAGAAAAGTTGGAGGAAAAAAAGTTCTAATTCATGAGACAGAGGAAGGAGAGAAGTGGAGGGAGAGGAGTGGAGGAGTACAGAGGAAGGAGAGGGAAGGAGGAGGAAAGGGAGAGAGGGAGGGAGAAGAGGTCACCGAGGGCAAGGTTGTCTTTTGTGAGGGGGTCATTTTTACCTCCTCATCCTGTGTGTGTGTGTGTGTGTGTGTGTGTGTGTGTGTGTGTGTGTGTGTGTGTGTGTGTGTGTGTGTGTGTGTGTGTGTGTGTGTGTGTGTGTGTGTGTGTGTGTGTGTGTGTGTGTGTGGCTATTAAACCAGGCTCGTGTTCTTCAGTTTCTATATCTACTTTTATCCATTATACATTCGTGTGTGTGTGTGTGTGTGTGTGTGTGTGTGTGTGTGTGTGTGTGTGTGTGTGTGTGTGTGTGTGTGTGTGTGTGTGTGTGTGTGTGTGTGTGTGTGTGTGTGTGTGTGTGTGTGTGTGTGTGTGTGTGTATTTAAGGAATAAAAAAATAAATACACCATAACCCCATTCTCTCAAGTGCATTGCTCTTCACACTTACTTGACGGACTTAGACAGACTAACTGCACATCGCGGGAAAGACTCTTCATACCCACGCACAGAAGAAACCATGACCAGAACTTAACACACTAAACACCTCCTGCCTTGGCGGTGGCGGGCTGACACTCATCCCCCCCACACTCCTGCACGCCAGACCCATAATAGGTTACCATTAGGATGAGATGTATATAAAACTACCTTGTACTCTATTTACTATATGCTGTCCGTTCTGCATCAGTTTGTTACGTATATATTTACTACAATTCATCCTTCACACTTAAAGAACACAAAATAGGCTATAAACAATAATGATAATGTATATATATATGTTTGCTACTGACTTCTTTCCGTTCTGTATTAATTGGTTATCAGACGTAATGGCTGTGAATTAATCAATGTTATTCTTATTCTGCTCTCCACCTAAAAAGGACATCGCGAGCTTTACCATTCTGTTACGTAGGAAAATTTCGCACCGACACACGCCTCACTGTTATTGTTGTTTGATGGAGTTGTTGTAGTTGGTATAGTATTTTTTTTTCATTCGGGAAATTGTTATTGTTGCTGTACTCGCTGCGTCAAAAATACTTCGTGTCTAAGGAACAAAACACTGTAGTTCTGTGTGTGTGTGTGTGTGTGTGTGTGTGTGTGTGTGTGTGTGTGTTTAGAATAGTAGTAGTAGTAGTAGTAGTAGTAGTAGTAGTAGTAGTAATAAAAGTAGAATTAGAAGTAGCAGTAGTAGTAGTGGTAGTAGTAGTAGTAGTAGTAGTAGTAGTAGTAGTAATAGTATCAGTATCAGTATCAGTATCAGTAGCAGCAGCAGCAGCAGCAGCAGCAGCAGCAACAGTAGTAGTAGTAGTAGTAGTAGTAGTAGTAATGATGTATAATTCCTCCTTGCATTACGTCAATGAAGATTAGGTTAGTTAAGCTGGGTTAGGTTAGGTTACGTTTACGAGTCCATAGTTAGTTGAACCTTGGCAATAATACACATAATACTCTCCTGTGTGTGTGTGTGTGTGTGTGTGTGTGTGCATGTTTGTTTCACTGTTTGATCTGCTGCAGTCTCTGACGAGACAGCCAGACGTTACCCTACGGAACGAGCTCAGAGCTCAATATTTCCGATCTTCGGATAGGCCTGAGACCAGGCACACGCCACACACCGGGATAAGGTCACAACTCCTCGATTTACATCCCGTACCTACTCACTGCTAGGTGAACAGGGGCTACACGTGAAAGGAGACACACCCAAATATCTCCACCCGGCCGGGGAATCGAACCCCGGTCCTCTGGCTTGTGAAGCCAGCACTCAAACCACTGAGCTACCGGGCGTGTGTGTGTGTGTGTGTGTGTATGCAGGTCTATTGTTGGTGGTTGCGCCGTGTTTTGTAACGGTAACAAACTAAAGGACGGCCTGTAGTGTGCCTGCCATGTCGGGATGCGCGGTGCTCCTCCCAGCCACTGTCTGACTCCCACTGGCCAGACAAAATAACCCAAGCCAACCCAACGTACTCCCGATGAAGACATGACTTTGCCGCTCCTTGAACTGTCTCCTTAGTTACAAGTGAGGGTTGTTTAACGTTTACTCTTGAGGACAGGCTAACCAAAACACCGAGACTAAAAGACAGCATTCATTAGTCATCACCTCGCAGTTCTGAGCATCACCGCAAGTTACCCTTATGACTGATAATGACAATATGACACGTTATTTGACTTGCTGCATACAGTTTTAGTGGACAGAAAAAATAAATCTACGAACAAGTTTTAGCTAATGTGATCACTTTTTTTAATCGCATTTTGAAAAAGAGAGTAAATACACTAAATTTGCTTGGAAAGGAAATATAAGAATCAAGGAATTAACAGAGACGAATCTTTTCATGCACATATACGAGAAAAGAACAACAATATATTAATAACATCTTCAACAACAAAGAACAACATCACCACAACAATAAAGTAAAAAAGAATACAACAGCAGCAGCAGCAATGGTAGGAGCAGCCCAACAGCAGCCACCGCCACCACCAGCCGGGTAACTGAGGAAGAAATAATAAGGACTGTCCGTGCGTCCCCTGAAGGCAAGTACTGACCCTGACCCCGACATCTGGTGGGCAGCCGCTGGTGGTGGTGGTGGTGGTGGTGGTGGTACTGGTGGTAGTGGTGGAGGTAATAGTAGTAGAAGGCGGCGCGGTGGTGATGATGGCAGTGGAGGGCGCTGTAATAGAGATGATACCAGTGATGATGACCAAGAGTAGTCCAATGAAGCTGTATTATTGAGTGAGTATTTGCACAAAGACTCCACGTTGGTAATAGTGACACCATTAATTGGAGAGACGGGACGAGCAGGGTGATGGTGCTACTGATAGCGTGAGTAATCATTATGATAAATGATGTTATTTGCAGCTACACTGATGTTAGCAGTGATATAAGTATTAGCTAGATGGTGATGTTAATAATAGCAGCGGTGGCAGCGGTGGTGGTGTTGGTGGTGGTGGTGGTGGTGGCGGCGGGTAAAGTGGTGGCGGAGAGCTTTAAGTGGAAGCACGAGTGGTAATAGTGTGGTATTGACGGTAAAAGTGGCGGTATTATCGCTGTCGCTGTTGCTACTGTTACTTGATGCAGCTTCTGTTGCTACTGCCATTAACATTGCTGGCGGTGATGGTGGTGGTGATGTCAGTATCCTTTCTCTTTATCAACCTTCCTTCTTCCTTCCTCCTTTGCTGTTCTCGTCATTACTGCTATCGTTGTTCATGGTGGGATGATTGTGGCGGCAGTGGTAGTGGAGGCAGAAGCAATGGTGGTGATGTGGATGGTAATAGCAGTGGAAGTTAGTGGCGGTGATGATAGTGACAGCAGTGAAGTGGCTGGGAATGGTGTTGTAGACGACTATGAAGTAGGTGGTGATGATAATGATGAGGGTGGTGGTAGTGCTGTTGGTAATGGTGGTGGCGGCGGCGGTGATGGTGGTGGCGGGGCAAGGTCGCAACATCGGGTCGAGGCTGGCGGCCGCACGCAGGAGCCCTGGCTGGGGGTCACGAGCCTCGGAGGCGACAGGTGTGGGCCGCTGAGTGTGCAGGCTAATTAAATAAGGTGAGACAGGGGCAGCTCGACATCCCCTCAGGTAATTTGGGTCCTACTTACTCCAGTCTTATTTTTGGCCTCTCTTAATTACTCCTTTATCGATTCGTGCCAGGTACAGGTGTGAGCGGGAGGAGCCTCTGATAGATTACCTGTGAAGAAAATATATTTCCCTCAGGTATTTTTGTCTGAAGGAGGCGGCGGAGTTAAGGTGAGGGAAGGCAAGTGAGATGGAAGGGGAAAGGGAGTAGAGGAAGGAGGGCACTCAAGAGAACAAGGGTAACGAAGCAGGTGGGAGGGTGTTGATGCATGTGAAGAAGCAAATTAGAAGAAAAGAAGGCAATAAAATACAGCTAGAAGCAAATAAAAATAGAACAACAGTGCAATATATTACAAAAAAGAATATAGTTACGTACTCCTTAATCGTCTACACGCCAAATGCTGCGCTCCCTCTCTTAGCTATTCTTATCTAATTAATTCATATTACACAAGTCTTCCTTTGATCTCTGAAACAAAACGTAGGCTACTTTACCTGCGATGATAGTAGTGATGATGGTAATGGTGGTGGTGGTGGTGGTGGTGGTGGTGGCTGTGTATAGTTATCGTTATAGAGATACCATATTTATAACTTTGTTGTATTGATCTAGCTATATATAACATACTATTTTGCTCTATTCTTCCCTTCCCTTCCTTGTGTGGATCGAAAGCTGCCTCGTGTAGGTCAATTAGCATTTTGCATCCTCCCTATTGTTTTCTGTTCTCATTCTTTTATGTTCTTCAGTTTCTCCTTCCGTCCTTCCCTCTTTTCTCCAATCTGTCTTAGCAATTTTCTTCCAACTTGTTTTTTGATCCGAAAGAACGTTGGCGGTCATGTCTGTATTACTAAACGTTTTTACGTCTCATCTCAATCGGTTTTACATACACAGCAGACATCCATAGAAGTCATTGCAGTTCGCAAGAGTGTTTGCATAATAACAGACGTAGTTTTAACAGTAATTGTACAACACTAGCAGGAAAAAAGAAAACTGCAATGAAAACCCAGCTTATCATTCTGTGGCTTTAGAAAACATTCCAGTAAAAAAAATAAAGGGTTTAGATAAGAATGTGGACGTAGAAATGATAGTTAAGTGCTGTTAAGTGCAGGTGTAGGTGTAGCAGGAGGGAGAAAAGAACGCCTGTTGCTAATAATGAGCTTGTAATGAAGGTAAGAGTACACCAGGTTGGTCAAGGTGTAGTGTGGTGGTGTAGGGAGAGAGGGAGGGGGAGGGAGAGCCACCTTACCTGTGCGTGGCTCCTTAATTAGCTCACCTTGTCGCGGCTCGTAACAGGTGCGCAGGTAATTAACAGTAATCACGTAGCCCTCACAAGATTTTTAAGGCTGGCTCAATCACCTGACGCATAGAAGAACGCGGAGTGAGGAAAAGTTGATAAGCAGCGAAGGAAGGAAGGAAGGAAATAAAAGGAAGAGGATGGAAAGTAGAAAGAACAGAGTGGATGAAAGATGGAGTAGAAGATTAAATTAAAGAAGAAGAAGAGGTATGGAGAAAATAAGGGAGACAGAAGGAAAAAATAAACAGAAAAATGAGGAAAACAGATGAAAATAGAGAAAGAGAGAGAGAGGGGAGAAGAAAGAGGTAGAAGGGGGATGAATAAAAAAAAATATGTAAAGAGGAGAAAAGAAAAAAAGTAGAAAGTTAGAAAAAAAGGAGAAAAGGAAGAAAAGAAAGAATAAAAAAGATGGAAAGATAAAAAGAAAGGAAATTAATAAAATAAACAAGAAATTACATAACAGAGAGAGAGAGAGAGAGAGAGAGAGAGAGAGAGAGAGAGAGAGAGAGAGAGAGAGAGAGAGAGAGAGAGAGAGAGAGAGAGAGAGAGAGAGAGAGAGAGAGAGAGAGAGAGAGAGAATGTGTGTGCTTATAACCAGGACGTCACATGGAACATAAGGGAAGCAGGAAGAGCAGGTGAGTGAGGTAAAGAAAGCTGCCATTAGAAGGACAGGTAAATGATCCCGTGAAAGGCCAGACAACACACTGATGCAGGAAAACATGTGCAACAACCAAGGAAGGTGGCAGAGGAGACATGCCAAATTACTCTTTTCCTCTCGAGTATTTCATGATCAAGTCCAATCATGACGCTTCCACACCAAAGAACATGAAGAAATAAGGAGACTACAAAGGGGGTATTTGAGCCACACAAAGCATCTCATGAGCACCTAAAACTTACGGTCTGCTATTATCATATCATCCACATATTTATCATACATTCTCTTTTAATGCATTTGCTCTTATCACGTTCTTGAAAGCCAATTTCTTCGTATTTCGTTTGTAATTAGATTTAGTCAAGGTTATTTATGGAAGAGGAGTTCTGGTCAAAGACACCAAAACTGACCCACTAGAGGCACCAACCCAAGAAGAAAAGAGAAACAAATCATTCAAAGTAAGTCAGAAAATTACGTCACTAACCATCAACTAAACCATTCGAACGCGTTTCAAAATTTGATCTTTGCTTAGAAAAAAAAAAAAAAAAAAAAAATTCTACAGGTCCTTCTCTTAACCCACTTCTTAATTCGAGTGTTCACCAGTTATAACCGCACACAACTTCTTCGTACTCCCTGACAAGAAGACAATGTATCCCTCATCAGTCGAGCTCTTTAAACACTCTTAGACCTGCACGACCGCCAGTTGTCGCGCGGCGCAAGGACGTCTCACCGGACCTTCCCACAAACAAACAACACCACGAGGCGATTCAAGGGGAAAGAAATACCACCAAACCACATGTTCCTCGCCGCACAGTAACCTTGACAAACCAACGCACCCATGGCCACACACCCATCCTCCTCCTCCTTCTCCTTCTCTTCCTCAAGGGGAAAAGAAGACAATGGAAAAAGAAACAGAAGGAAAGCAGGAAAAAGAGAGTCAATCGTTCCCCTCGACCCTTCCAACCAGAGCACAAAACCAGCCACTTGAGCGGGCAAATCTGGAGAAAAAGCGAGTGATGGAGAAATTGTTCCCAGCCGTCAGTCACCCGCACAGTCTCACAAAGAAGTGTTTACCGGCCGTCAGCAGGCAGGCGACCACCCACAAACGCCCCTACATACGCTCGCCTACTCACCCGCCCACGCCTGCTGTCCTGCCCTATGTACACTGACAGATATAAAGACACAGACGGACAGAGAGACATGGATAAGAGCACATAAACACACACACACCTAAAAAGATAGATATGTAGATAGATAGAAATATATATATATATATATATATATATATATATATATATATATATATATATATATATATATATATATATATATATATATATAGAGAGAGAGAGAGAGAGAGAGAGAGAGAGAGAGAGAGAGAGAGAGAGAGAGAGAGAGAGAGAGAGAGAGAGAGAGAGAGAGAGAGAGAGAGAGAGAGAGAGAGAGAGAGAGAGAGAGAGAGAGAGATAACACAAACAAAATATTCCCATGACATATTACCCCATCTGGCGGCCACAAATACGTACAACGACTGAGTGTCCACCCTCTCTCTCCCTGTACGCTTTTTTACACAACCTCCCTTCTTTGTACAACACTAATAACTACAATTTCATCGATTTATGCAATAATACCTACTTCCTCACCACCACCACCACTACCACCACCACCACCACCACCATGTAGGAGGCCAGTTAAAACAAGGACATATCCCATAATCCTACAAGGGTAGTTGCGGCGGGGGAACTTCCCTTAAGGTGGCGGTAAGAGTCCTGTGGGAGGTCGTGAGGGGGACGGCAGCAGAACCTAGGGGTGTCCTGGGGGGTCTCAAGGTGTTAGAGGCAAGGGGGCGTAAGGGCGGGAGTGAGGCGCCGTGATGGAGGAGTCCTACGCCCTGTGAGTCGCGGCGAAGATTTGTGTGGATAATTTTTTACCGCGGCGGTCCTGAAGGCGGGACAAAGACACTCGCGGGGCGGCCTGGACCTCTGGGACGGGACATTGTGTTACCTCTTTAGGGAGTTATTACAGTGTGTGCGGCGCGGCGAGGGCCCCAGGCGCTTCTGACCCTTATTGTCTGGGAGCAGTTGTAGAGAAAGCTGGGCGATGTTGGATGGGGGCGGGGCGGCCGAAGAGGCGTTAATCGCTCCCCTATACGCAGGTAATGTAAAGGAAATGAAGTGGTCGGCTAACTCCGCGTTTGTAGTGCGTCCGTGAGAAGTGTGTGGCCAGCACCCTCCCCAAGGCTCACGTGACAGGGAAGCAACAAGTCCACAGCGCCCCCATGCAGCATTCAGGGACACTCGGCTCCCTCTCACGCCTCCCTCCGCAGTGACCTCCGTCAAGAGAACTGAAGGAAAAGAAACAGAAAACGGAGACTGACCTTCGGGAAATTACTGTATTTGGTGAGAGGAAAAAAGGAAATATCGCCTAACGTGCATTTTCGTTTTGAGTTATGCGTGAAGGAGGCCAACATAGGGCACAAAAAGTCTGGCAGGCGGAAGAAAGGCGTGTTACGTTACCGCAAAAAAAAAAAAAAGAAAAAAGAAAAAAAAAAAAAAAAATATTACATTTCAAAACTTGAAGCCAATTTAGTTTTAAGATGTTCTGAGAAAATATGTACAAGGTTTTCTTTAGAAAGGATGCAAGTCAAGTAGGAACAGTAAAAACAATACGATCAATCTGTCTAGTGTTGTGTGCATCGAGGCAGGTATCACAAGAGGGTGGCCTCGTGATGTTAACTGCCTACACTGACGAGGCATTTGAGGTATTAATGCTTAAGATCAACTAACCTACCATTACTTAAAATCACTTAGCATACCCAACCTAACCCAACCTAACCCAACCAAAATCAAACTAACCAAGAAGAACCAGTCATTTATACCTAGCTATGCATTACAACAAAGACTGATCAACCTAAAAAATAGGCAATAAAGTTAGTCTAACCTAACTTAATCTAACTTAAATAAACAGCATAGGCTGCCTACTTAATACTAACAATTAATATAAAAATAAACATGAATCCGTTACTAAAAAAACATCTACTGTGGAAAAGAGAGAGAGAGAGAGAGAGAGAGAGAGAGAGAGAGAGAGAGAGAGAGAGAGAGAGAGAGAGAGAGAGAGAGAGAGAGAGAGAGAGAGAGAGAGAGAGAGAGAGAGAGAGAGAGAGAGAGAGAGAGAGAGAGAGAGAGAGAGAGAGAGAGATACTTCATACATATGACAGAGTAATCTAATAAAAAAAAAACCTTCCTTGAGTTAGTCACGGTAAAAGAATGCAACGGAGGAGGAAGAGGAGGAAGAGGAGGAGGAGGAGGAGGAGGAGGAGGAGGAGGAGGAGGAGGAGACAAACTTGGTGTCAGTGAAGGAAGAAGAGGAGGTGACGGCGGTGGCAATCGTGATGATAGTGGCAGAGGAGGAGGAGGAAGAAGAAGAAGAGGAGGAGGAGGAGGAGGAGGAGGAGGAGGAGGAGGAGGAGGAGGAGGAGGAAAACGAGACGAAAGAGGGGAAAGTCCTATCTCCTCTAGGAACACACAAACACACACACACACACACACACACACAGAGAGAGAGAGAGAGAGAGAGAGAGAGAGAGAGAGAGAGAGAGAGAGAGAGAGAGAGAGAGAGAGAGACGAGACGAGAGACGAGAGACGAAAATTGTACATGGAACTAGAAACAGAGGAAGAGAAGAGACAGAAGAAGGAGACGAAGGTGGAAAACCATTACAAAGCAGGAGAGGAACAGACAGACTGAGACACACAGAGAACCAGCAAGGAAACCTAGAGAGAGCGGACGAGAAGGCAAAGAATAACAATAATAATAATAATAATAATAATAATAATAATAATAAAGAAGGAGAAAAAGCAGTAGTAGTAGTAGTAGTAGTAGTAGTAGTAGTAGTAGTAGTAGTAGTAGTAGTAGTAGTAAAAGAAGAAGAAGAAGAAGAAGAAGAAGAAGAAGAAGAAGAAGAAGAAGAAGAAGAAGAAGAAGAAGAAGAAGAAGAAGAAGAAGAAGAAGAAGAAGAAGAAGAAGAAGAAGAAGAAGAAAAAAGAAGAAGAAAAGAAGAAGAAGAAGAAAAGAAGAAGAAGGAAAGATAGGAGACCAGGTAGGCAAGAGGAGGCAAGGCAAGGCAAGGCATGGAGAGAGAAGGAGGGTGGGACGGAGGGTAGAAGGAAGGCAGGCAGGGAAGGAAGGAAGGTAGGTAGGAGGGAGGGAGGGAGGGAGGGAGGGAGGGAGGTTATTGTGACGGTACAGCAACACACCGTGAAATCAGTGACCAGGTTCCTGCTGCCTCCCATTCTGCCGCCTCTATTATCGTGTCACGCTGCACAATACACCCACGAT
>NC_059301.1:2543572-2546072 GCF_017591435.1 Portunus trituberculatus
TCTCTTATCCGACTAGTACATATACCGAACTCCATCCTTGTGTATCTCCACCTTTTTCCTCTCTAATATCCAACATTCCCTATTTCACACTACTGTCTCCTCTTCCTCTTCCTCCTATCCACTCTTCTATCCTTCATATCAGCATATACCAGACTCCTCCACCTTCAGCCCACCTGTCTGCCGCCCACCAAACACGTCACACGTAGAGAGTCGTGACAGGTTAGTAGTAAATATGACAAACATGCGTCCGGGTGCACAGAACAAATTATTATAATGGGCAATTAAAGAGTAATTACCCAGGAGTAGACGTGTGCTTTGCTGCATGCGAGAAGGTAGTTAGTCCAAGCACATGCACAGCCATCGAGCTTAATTTTCCAGCGTCGTGAATATTGCAAAGGTGAGGTAGCGGTGGCGGTGGCAGCGTGTGTTGTGAGATTACTTTTATTCTTATCTCTCTGTTTTATTTCAATTTATTTCTCTGTCTATCTGTCTGTCTCTCTGTCTCTCGCGGTCTGTCTATCTCTCAGTCTGGCAAGATGGTTGGTGTTGTGAATTATTTTGATTTTTATCGTCCTTGTTTTCCCACCATCATCTCTGTTTGTCTCTCTCTCTCTCTCTCTCTCTCTCTCTCTCTCTCTCTCTCTCTCTCTCTCTCTCTCTCTCTCTCTCTCTCTCTCTCTCTCTCCCAAAGAAAATTCCTCCTGAATATTTCACCGTAAGTATCCTTCTCCTTGATGAAATACACACTTCAACCAAGGCCAGGTCGTGGTAATGAGACGCACCAAGAGCTTAATGAAGGGGGCCAGAACATATTCCCTTCTGTTCGTGCTTGTGTCTACTCACTGCGTGTAACGAATGAATGAATTACACTTCAAGAACGTTATTACTCAGTACTCTAACGCTTGACTTTTCGCAATTGAGAAAGGGAATATATGTGTGAAGTGAAAAAAAAGTAATGTATATTTACCTGCTTCTATCCTTCCTCGTGGGAAAGTAAAAGTTCCCGTGGGAAGGATTCAAACTCCATCTTACTCTAAGCAAATTTACTGATAAAAAAAACCTTGCAAAACATTATTGAAAACAGGCAATTTTAGATCACTTCTTCATTCATGTAAAGTTTCGTCGATTGGTTGGTTGCAGGACGGTGTCACTAATAGAGATGTATCAAATTGAGCGTTCGCCTCACGTGAAGTCTCTCAATGCAACCCGTGCACTGCGGCGCCTCGAGGGTTACAAATGCGTGAGAACTCGTTACTCCATTACTGAATTCCTTATGTCCGCCACACATGACTTGTAGATCACGAAATAAAGGAGGAACAGCACGAAACTTGTCATACGGGACGTCCCGAATTCGTACTCTTAAAAGAAGACGAAAATATCACGACACCGTAAACACCCAAAATAGAAACGTATAAATATACTTTGGAACTCTCAGGCAATTTCTCTTTTCATCATCTCTTTCAAAAGAAAAAAAAAAAAAAGAGGATCAGGACACGTGTGAAGTAAAATGACCTACATTATTTTTCTTTTAGATTCTCTTGGTGTATTAATTTATTTATTATTTCTTTGAGGGGACATATCTACCAGGTTTTTTTTATATGATTTTTACATCCTTGGCCTGAGTCATTAACACGTAAAGAAAAAAAAAAAGAAAACTAAAAGAAAAATAAATAACGCGTACCGTGTGAGACACGAGAAAAAAACAAAACAAGCAGAGCAGAGCCACAAACACAGCCAAGATGGATGAAGTCCTTCTATGTTTTATAAGTAAAGATACAGTAATGTCTGAAAAAAAAAAAAGGTTGTCGGACAATCTGCAGAAAACACGTCACATGTCTGTTTTCTGTGTCTCCTGCACGTTACTGCAAAACCCAAACTAGTCAAGCACCGAGAGAGAGACACACAGTTTAAATGATATGACTTGAAGAAGCGTCGCCGGCGGGATAAAATTTAATGGAATGAAGATTGAAAACATATAAAAAACGGTTGTCATTCGTTAGAGCAGCAAGCCATCAACTCGTGACGGCAAGCGGCGCGCGAGGCGGGACGAACAGGTTACCAGGAGGCAGGAATGTGATAAATGCCTCCATACCAAGGACACTCACGGCACAGGGTGGAATGAGCGGCAGGTTGGAACAGCGCCTTGAAGGACACGTTTTAGAAGAAAGGATTATCAAGACAACTAAGGAACCAAGTGGTATTTCTCTCTGTCTCTCTCTGGAAAAACCATTATCAGCGTTTCATTTTTTCTGATTCTTCGCTCTTGGCCGAATTTCTCAACACCTAGAGAGAGAGAGAGAGAGAGAGAGAGAGAGAGAGAGAGAGAGAGAGAGAGAGAGAGAGAGAGAGAGAGAGAGAGAGAGAGAGAGAGAGAGAGAGAGAGAGAGAGAGAGAGAGAGAGAGAGAGAGAGAGAGAGAGCATATAGAATACGACCAATTTCCAAACTAGTTTGAGAAGAACGCATAAAAATAAGTAGATGAAATTAATGGATAAATAAAC
>NC_059301.1:2556072-2611072 GCF_017591435.1 Portunus trituberculatus
AGTGCTAGACACGAAGGCATGCCTCCAATAAGACTTAATGCTGAACTAAATTAAAACGAGGCCTCCAACGACTATAGTCTTACAATTACTAACTAAATTCAATATATAGTTTATATGTAATTGTTCTAAGTGCGAGTTATAACTTGTGTGTTCTATTTCTCGTCTCAGCTTTACCTGTCAAGCACAGCAGCAGCCGTTGCATGACTTCCAGGAGCCGCCTGGAATGGGCGGGGCTAGCACGGTGACGGGGGGATGTGATTGGTGGTGGGGGTTCCAGTCGAGCCGGGTGCGGCGACGTCATTGCTCTCAACAGGCTCCCGCAGGCCGCGGCGGCCAATCAGGTCGGAGAGCTCGCGTGTGGGGGCGTGGCGGCAGCTCCAGGGTTGATAGTTGTTACCTTGAGGGATTAGACGCACACACAAGTATCAGCTCTGCAGTGAAGCTAAGTACTGTAGAGTGTATCAGGAGTGTTGGCGGGGCTGTGAGGCGAGGCGTCGCCCCTGTGTTGGTGACTCACCATCGAAGTGCTGTGTGCCGCGTACTCCCGCACCCGTGTGCTGCTCCGTCTGTACCGTGCACCGTCGGACTCACACAATCCACCAAACTGGCTTCTGCCGAGACCGCCACCATGCCGGACCAGGACCTGGCCTCTAAATACATGGACCTGCCCCAGCAGGGGCTGGCCACCATGGCCCACACGCCGCCTTACGCGCAGCCCCTCGGCTACCAGCAGCCACCGACGCCGGGCTACAATCCGCCGAGCTACAGCTTCCCTCCGATGTATCCTCAAAACTCGTACCCGGCCTACTCCACCATGGGCTCCTACCTCACCTCGCAGTGTCCCTCGCCCTCCGTCGACGGTCAGTATCATGTCATGTTCTTTAAAGTCATTCTTTCTTTCTACAAATGCAGCGGTCAGCAGAGCCACGGCTCCTGTCGGGGTTTCTGGGGAAAGTTGTGTTGGGAATACATTCACGTCAGGTCTGTCTTCTACAGAGGGTGGCGGGAGGGATGCCGGGTGCTTCAGCACCGCCCCGCCCCCATCACACCATCCCGGGCTGTGACCTTTAAGTGTTGCATGTTGGCTGCGTGTTTAGGTTCACTTGTGCATCATTTAGTATCTGAAGACGTGAGTTCCCAGCTGCTGGGACACTCCTTGCCCTTCCTCCTCACTTCCATCACCTCTTAGAGCACTCCCTACTCCCTCAGGCCACTATCGTGCCCCTGGTCCTTGTCATTCATTTTGAGGAGTGAGGCGAGCGTCATGCTCATTCCCCCTCCGCTTCCTCCGTCAGGCAGTGAGGCGTGTCTTCCTCGTGTATGAATTCTGTAACGCTGTTCGCGCCGCCAGCACTTCCTTGCATGTCAATACCGCGGAGGACGAATTCCTTGAAGCGTATTTTCATAAAACAAATATAAAAAGAATGATTTCCAGGTAGAGGAGCAATGCGTATAAAGAAACACACACACGAGACAGAACCGTCAAGGATGACAGAGGAAGCTTCCGTTTTTCCTCCACCCACAGCCATTCCTCACTAACCTTTAACCTTCTCCTGCTTGTCCTTCCTGTCATTCTTCCTGCCTACCCGCTCCTCCTCGTCCTCCACCACGCCATCTGTCACAAACAAGATCCTCACAACACTTGCCCTTCACTCCTTTTGTCTACCTAGATGTCACAACGTTGATTCTTTTTCTTTCTCTCTTTTCCTTCTTCCTGCCATCACACGTATTTTTTTCTTGAAGATACTATACATATCTTGCCATGTTCTCTTCTGTACTTGTTTTTTTCTTTACTGTTTATTCCCTCATTAAACAAAGTAGTGTGAGGGAATCAGGCAGGTGCACAGACAGAGATGAGATAGATATTTGTAGACATAAGTAAACCATTGTAGGCATCGCTTTCCTTTTTACGGCATGAGTGTAGTGTGTGTGTGTGTGTGTGTGTGTGTGTGTGTGTGTGTGTTTATGTTAGATGGTCCAGTGAATGTGCGTGAGTATTTTTAGTGCCCATGAGAGCGCGGCCAAGGGCGGGTGTGGGCGGGAACACGGGTGGGGCAGGCGGGCGTGGGCAGCAGTGGGCTGGGAACCTAATATTCCTCACAACATTTTTATTCATCATCACATGCAAACATTTTGGTTCTTGATTAAGTAAATTTTTAATCTACATTCACATGAGTTTTGTTTTGTTTTTGCTCTACTAGATTTTTCATTATTACATGTTAGTTAATTTAGATGAACACAACGTGACAGTCTTATGCCACACATTATTTTACGTTGATAAATCACCCAACAACGTTTTAAGCGTTCCTCAGTAATACCTCCAGCAATGTCTCTTGTGCTGGGAAATAAAAAGAAAGTGGAGTAATAAAATAAACATTTATCTAGGTTAATTTTGCCGCTGTTACATATTTTTTTTATTCTACTTATATTGCGTACTCTACTATGTTCTCTTCTCATTCTCTTCCCTCCCACGGTCTTCTCTTTCCTTCCATTTCCTCCCCTTCGTCAGCAGGGGAGCACACAAAGGCACACTTAAGATTATAATTGCTCAACAATCGTCCAGTTAGCCTGAGCGAGCCACGATCCGCCGCTAACGTTCCCTCACACTCATCACAAAGACCCTCCTAGTGCCTCCCGCTCACCCACGCCCTCTCTCCTCTAGGCACCAAGATATTCTGGATAAAGTCCCTTCTAGTACACCGTCACTGCTTCCTCTAAGATTACTCTTGTGTACCAGTGAACAAACGAGCACACAAGTCAGCAGCGAAGGTCGGCAACTGCGTGCGGAATCCTATTAAGAGGCCGAGGTTGTGAACTACGTCTGATTCTAGGCCTCTCTACATCATAGGCTAAGTCTCATATTCCTAATCACTTGCTTAAACCCTTGCACGAGCTTTATAACTCCACTAAGCCGAGGGATTATATGAAATACTGTGGATAATTTGTCACAGTGCCACAGTGCTACCACTATCCCCCTGCCAGCGCCAGGAGAGGTACTTCCCAGCACCGCCTTGTGCCACCAACACCTCGGCTGCCCTTGTGTTGAAAGGCTTTTAAAACACTTAAACTTCACTAGCCAGTTTAGGGGTGGAGATAAAAGATTAAAGGATAAGGTAAAGCTTGGCTAGGCCGGGAGTAAAGGCAGCGCGAGTGGCAGAGGTCGTTAAGCGGCAAATATGCGCGCGGTGGTATAGAGGATGGCGGTGACGGCGGCAGCGGTGGCAGTGGTAGTAGTGGTGATGGTGGTAGCGGTTCCCCTTGCCTCCTGGAACACAGGCAACACATTCAGCGGTGTAAAAGAAAACTGCAAATAGAATCCGCCACGGCAGGTTATGAGAAGCCGATGTACGAGGCGACGGAGTAAAAATAGAGGTATCATAATGTTGACAAATAATGCATTATGCGATGCAAAGTGTCCACATAAATATTGTACGCGACATAACACGGCGGAGACAAAATGCAGCTCAATACACGGAAAACAAAGAAGCAAAATAATGTTTAACTCGATACAAATAAAAATGAGGATAAATTACAGAGCGGCACAACACCCGGATGTGCTCACGGCGCCACGCGGGCCGCGGGACGTGACTGCTGGTGGAGGTAGCCCTTCGGCGGGAGAGGGAGAGGGACACCAAGCAGGGCGCGCCACCCCAGCTCGGGCCAGACGTGCAGGAATGTGTCCAGGAACATACGGGCGGGAAAGATGCTGCTTCAGGCCTCCTGACCGCCCTTCACCGCCGGCTTGGAAAATTAGATAATGATAACAGTGCTAGCAGTAGGTACCACGAATTATGCTACTACCACTAGTACTACTGCCATTACTAGTAGTACCACCACCACCAGCACTACCACTACTACTAAATCAACCACTAATACTATTATTGGCATCACCACTACTGTTGTTGGTGCTGCTAGAATAAAAAAAAAAATTCCATTGCACCATATACAATACAAGTGATGTTAAACAAGAGGATTTAAATACTTGTGTTTGCAAAGCAATAGATCTGCCGCTGTGCTCGCCACCCCTCCACCTTGTAGGCCTCCAGCCATTCAGGCAAGGGAGCGCTAACCCGTCTGGCCCTTCCCTACGTCGCCACACCTGACTTACTCTCCGTTTCCTCGGTACCACATGCCTTGCGATGTGTTCTAAACAGCTGTGTCCTCCTGAAGCAATAATTTCAATAACAGGCTTACTTTCTTGGTATTTTCTGTGTACCTTATATATATATATATATATATATATATATATATATATATATATATATATATATATATATATATATATATATATATATATATATATATATATTAGTGTACCCAGGGAGTAAATTTTCTGTCTTACAGACGAAGTTTAAGGCATGAGCAACGATGAAGTTGTTCATCCCTTTAATATATATATATATATATATATATATATATATATATATATATATATATATATATATATATATATATATTTAATAAAATCATAATAATTGTCTATCAATTATGTGTATCTTCATCTATCTATTTACATCCACTTGAAATATTTAATTTTACAAAGCATCTTTATGCGATGCACTGCAACTTGTATATGGCATTGATGGGTTTATTCAAACCAAAACAACGTGAACATAATTTTACCGTGAGTGTTTATGGTTAAGTGGTTATATTACAATTTTGAAAGCAAGATTTCATCACGCTCGGCAGTGTGTGTGTGTGTGTGTGTGTGTGTGTGTGTGTGTGTGTGTGTGTGTGTGTGTGTGTGTGTGTGTGTGTGTGTGTGTGTGTGTGTGTGTGTGTGTGTGTGTGTGTGTTATTGTGAGGAGTTACGGCGGTGTGCGGGAGTTGTGATCTGAGGCCTGGGCGTGGGCGATGGTGGCGGTATTCGTGTACAGCATGGATCTATGTGGGTGGGAGAGACATAGGCGTGGGTGGCGTGCACGAGCATGTGGGACAGCGTGCGGAACCAAGTGGATGGGAAGGAGAGCTTGAGTGAACCAAATAAGTGTGGGCGAATCGCGGCATGGGGGCATGTGTGTGGGTGTGAGGTTCCCGCAGGCTTGGCAAGTCCTCACACCCACGCCGCGGCAGTCCCACCGCAGAACAATGGGCGCGGCAGGACGGGAGTAGCGGGGAGGGGAAGGGCGAAGGTGAAAGCAGCTCTTTGCCTTAACCACGAGGGAAAAGGTCGTGTTTGGCGTAAGTTTGCAGGTGACACAGTTGTTCCGCTCAGCATTAATATTCAATCTGACGAGTTGGTCGTCACGCGGCCAAGGGGGTCAACGAGGGCGGCGGTGGTGGCGGCAGCGGTGACAATAAGCCACCTTTCCGACGGTACCTGCATGCCTCATCCTTCTGCAGGAGTACCGTAGAGCAGCTCAGTCAGCTAGCTTATCAGGCGTGAAAGGTGTGTGGAGGCGCGCAAGAAATGAGCACGGGGATGGGCGTCCGTCATGACACCGTGTCGTTCGTGTGCGTGTTTTGCGTTGTAATTCATCTTAAGAGTACGTAATTATGGCCTGGGAAAAACGCTTAATGTCCCCGAGATAATATATTTCTGTGCCAATTGGCCACGATATATTTCCATTTTTTTCACACTTACAATTATTGTTCTATTTTTGTCGCGGTGAGAATGACTGCTCATAACTTTCCTTGCCAGTCAATCGCGCACCTCGGGAACAAAGGTCTTAGCGATCACTCACGCGTCCCATCTCAGGACGCTTCTCTGCCTCCTCGCCCCGCCCGGCTCGATACCTTCATTTCCATCCTTGCCTTTCCTCATGGCTTTTGCCTGCCCGCTTGGCTGCTTCGTCCTCGCCACACCCATTCCTTCCTTATGCTTCTTCTCCACTTCTTCCTCGCCTTCTTCAGTGAATCAACACCGATGAGAGGAGGTCTGAATGTCTTTCGTTATCTCTAAACCTTTTCATTGTTTCTTGTGGTGTTTGTCCGGTCTGAATCCACTCAGCCCGGGCCAGACAGTTCAACCCCAGAGGTGACTCAGCCATGCACATTGAGGATCAGGTTTATCGCCATTCTAATCATTACCTTAAACATCAACAACAATGAAATCCTCACCAGCGCCTCATTACTCGGTTCACTTAATAGCCTGACCCTCCGCTGCTCCTGCTGCCCCTTTCTGACCCTGTCCTTATCCTTCCTCCTCTTCCTGCGAGGTGTCCGCCAAGGTAGGCGGCGGACGGGCTAGCGCGAGGCGGCGGGTGTGGGGTGGCCAGTGAGTGAAATCCTGCCGCCGCTGCTCGCTGTCATAAATCTTGGCCGCGGGTGGTGGTGGTGGTGGTGGTGGAGGAGAGTCTCGCTTCCTCGTTACTGGATGACACGGAACACTCGACAGTGGCTGTAATTTTCTCCGAGCGGGGCAGAAGCGAGGAACGCAGTACTTAATAGAGGGCCCCTGCTGATGCTGTACTCTTGCTGGGAAGGAAGCATGCCAGAACGTACTGTATAAAGAATAATGTATACCATATCTACATCTATCTAGTAAAAAAAAAAAAAAAAAAAAAAATATATATATATATATATATATATATATATATATATATATATATATATATATATATATATATATATATATATATATATATGATGCGCGCGCACACACCTTAAAATAATATCACACAAGTTCCTTTAGAGATAGTGGAAGGAGAGTAGAAGGTTGAGATTAGACAAAGGAAGAAGAAAAGATCAATCTAGAGGTAAAAGAGAAGACACATTTCTGTGTACGAGGAGATGAAAGATCCACACAAGTAAAAAATAGTGAAAATAGCCAAACCAGTGTTCGTGTGGGAAGCTTAGCGTCAGGCGGGAAGGATAGAGAGCTCTCACAGACCTATGCCTTGGCCTGCCTAACGCATCCCAACGCAAGGCTGCAGGCGCCTCACGGAACAGTCAGGCCTTCCTTTCCTAAAGCAAATCACATGGGGGCAAGTTATTTAATCTTTAATTACTAAGAATTGTTAAACATTTACGTAAAACATTCAGCATAATTACCTTAGGTTTTGTATCATGTGGTAGTATTAAGTAGTGCCTGCCTTTACATGGTTACAATGTTGCTAAGAAAGATATTACCACCAATGTCACCATCATTTTTATTACTGTTACAACAACAACAACAAAAAGAACTACTACTGCTACCACCACCACCACACTACTACTACTACTACTACTACTACTACTACTGCTAAAACTACTACTAAAACTACTACTATTACTTCTACTACTACTACTACTACTACTACTACTACTACTACTACCATCACCACTACAATATCAAGAACAACAATATGAATAATAAAAGCAACAACAAGAACAACAACAACAATAATAATAAAAAAAATAATCAGAATAATAATAAGAAAACTAATAAAAAACAAGAACACTAATAATAAAATTAATAATAAGAATAATAAATATAACAATAATAATAAAGATGATAAAAAAAAGAGCGAAAGACATGAAGGTATGGAAGTGAACATCTCCACACCATAGAAACTCAGTCAAAATTCATGTGACTGAGAACACCTACGCCAGGCTTTCAGAGCGCGTCAATAATGGCTCCGTCTGCTTCAAGTCAATCGTTATTTTCTTCATGCAAACCGAACGGGAGCCAGCAACCTTTGCCGACACCCACCGCCCATCCGCCCTTCGCCCTAGATCCGCGGCGATAGATTGATACATACAGAGAGAGAGATTGATGTGTGGTTATTTCACTGAGACGGACGGTATATGTATGTACAAACTGATGTATTAGGTAAAGGATACACTACAAAACTTGAAATTCTAGTGTTAAGAGATTACTTCCAAACAACATATCTACTATAATACTGAGTAATATGCAACAAACGATATATTATAGACAACTCTGAATTTTAGACAATATGTAAAAGATGATACATTGTAGACGAACGATTGAAGGTATATAATTTTTCCAATGAGAGGCTTACTTTACTGAGCTGGTAATAAAAAAAATGAATAAAAAAATGATTATAAGAATTAAGAGGTGAAACTTTCCAAATTATTTTCATGACCAAAACTGTGGCAGGTCTTGACGTCATTCACAAATCTGAGACTCTAAGTATTCCAGAAGTTAAACTAATTATCCTAAAGTTAATTAGGCTGTGGTGGGTCATTAATTAGCCAATCATTTGAATATTCCAATTTATATAATGATTTTTATACGTCATGAAAATTATCGCCTACACTTTTATGGAACTACAGAATATTACATTTTTCCTACTTTTTACATTATTCCGCAACATTTTCTGTTTCTGTTAGGAGAGTTTTCATTCCTTTATCTGCAAACAAACAAAGTTTTCATTAAGATATTTATCAAAGGCCAAAGAAAAAACAAGTTATGTTCTCATGTATTTTTCTTTTTTTAATCGAAATGTGGAGAACATATCGTAAATTTTTGGTAGAATAAAGAGGAATACTTTTGAAAAACATCGTAACTTCAACTAAAATAAATTTTCATAGGACAAAGATAATAATAGTCAGATTTTCCTATTACAGTGAAGAATCTATGGTAAACTATCGCTAAAATAAATAAATAAAACCCAAACGTTTCAAAACCCTGATAGCTTTCTTATAAGCAAATTTTCAAAGGCCACAGAGATGATTAATTAAGTCTTGAAGTCTGATTTCTCTGACTTTGCAATATCAAAGACACCTTTGAAAACGCCAATAACTTCCAAATAGGCAAATTTTCAAAGAGAAAAATTAGTTAAATTTTGAAGTCCATTTTCTCTTACTTTGTAAAATCAATGGTAGAATACAATAAAACACCTTTGAAAATCATGATAACTTGAAGTGCATGGTGTTTAAGGAGAGATAAAGCAGCACAGCGTTTGGGAATACAACTCTTGCAAGAGCGGCGGTGCGAGACGGCGGGACTCTGTGTGTGTGTGTGTGTGTGTGTGTGTGTGTGTGTGTGTGTGTGTGTGTGTGTGTGTGTGTGTGTGTGTGTGTGTGTGTGTGTGTGTGTGTGTGTGCTTGCTTAACGATCTCAGGAACGATGCAGACAATGTAATGCAATATATTTGTTTATAAATATATCGATGAGAAAAATAATTATTTGAGTAGCTTGCACGAAGTCGTACCTCCTCTCTCTCTCTCTCTCACACACACACACACACACACACACATGAACATCTCCCCAAATGTAAAATAAATAAATGGATAAAATAAGAAGGTACAAATATTTTCCCCATCAAATAATGAAGGAATAACAAACATTTGCTGGTTTCTCTACTTCCATAATATTTTTTCACGACACTCAAGAAAAAAAAAGTTGAAACCAGTCAGACAACGGTCGATGCTTCCCAACGGCAATTTACGTTCGATATACAGCGATACAAGTACAGGCAGCCATGTATTCCCCCCCCTCCACCTCTCTCTCTCTCTCTCTCTCTCTCTCTCTCTCTCTCTCTCTCTCTCTCTCTCTCTCTCCGGGACAAAAAAGAGTATCAACATTCTTCCTTTTTTATGGGCAAATTCTCACACATCGTCACATCATATCTTATTGTCATTCTTGTCAAACATTTACACTTTTTTACGCTTGGTGATAACCGCTCTCCTCCTCCACCTCCTCCACCTCCTTCTCCTTCTCTCTCCCTCTTTCCTTCTCATTCTCCTCATATTTTTTCTCTTTCCATTTTTCTTCTATCTCTTAATTCTCCTACTTTTCACCTCATTCTACTTTTATTATTTCTCCTTTTTTTCTCCTCATCCTCTTTTGCTCTATTTCTCGTCCTATTTGTCTTCCTTTTGCTCCTGCTCTTCTTCTTTCTCATGTTCTTTCTTCTCTCCCTTCTTCAGTTTCGTTTTCTCACCTTCCTCTCATTTCTCCTTTTCTGTGTCTTCCTTCAACTTCCTTCCTTATTTCTCTACAAAAAAGGAAAACCAGCGAAAATAAAACAACAGACCAGATGGCCCTATGAGGAGGCATGCATTAACTTAAACTGTCTACTTACCACCTAAAGCAACCAATAAGATAGTAAAGGCGAAAGCTCCTACTGGTGATTTTTATTGGAGCCTCATATGACCCCCATGTTGCGGTGCCGTGGATCAGTAAATCAATGAATCTGTCGGTCAGTCAATCAGTCAACCCATAAATATTCAGTTTCTTTCTCTTTTGTATATTTTTCTTTCTCTCGTTTTGCTTTCTTTTCTGTTTTTATTATTTTGTCTTTCTCTCCTCGCTTGATTTCTATGGAACTTGAATGATTGGTATTCTTCAATGCATCTCTTTATTTAATCTAGTTTCTTCATGTACGAGAGGGCATGGATCTCTCTCTCTCTCTCTCTCTCTCTCTCTCTCTTGCTTCTATTTGTTACAACGAGTCTTTTAACATTCTTCCCCTCTGCCTCCCCTTCGTTATGGCTACACTGCGCCAAATCCCTACAATATGGCACAGATAAATCCCCCTCCTCCCCCCTTCACCAATAAAGACTAACTAACCGGAAATGGAGGGAGGGAGGGAGGGAGGAGAGTGAGAGATAGGGAGAGGAGGGAGAGGGAAGGACACAGAGGCCGGTGATTCAGTACAGTAGCGTGTAGAGATGGACACCTAGTCACTCTCTGTAACACTCTGTAACACTATTGAAGTATTTTAACACTCGGTAACACTAGAATGCACTGTTAATTTACTTCAACCGCCTGTTACAATGCTTTTCATTCTCTGTAACACTGCAACACTTTAACATTCTCAGGACATTACCCTGTTACACTTCCTTTACTGTTCTATACCAGTGAAACAACTTGTAACACTGCAGCATTTTGTAACATTGCGGTAACACTCTATAAGGTTATCTTTAATACTGTAACAATATTCCAACACTCGACTATTATATCTTAACATGCTACAGTTACGTAACACAGTGGAACACACTTTATTGAACACTGCCTTCAACTATCAATAACAGAACAAGAAAAGCCACTGCAACACTTACCTAACAAAACCCTGCAAGCAACACCTCCTCAGCCACTTACAAACTCCGGCAACACTCAGTACAAAGCGCCAATGAATCGTTTCGGAATAACACACTTAGGAAGGTACCACACCCAAGCAATGCTCGCAACGCTCCCCTGAGCTTCTGGCATGACTCGAGGCGACACACGCAGCCAAGGAAAAGAAAATAATAATAGGAAATACCACGTTAACAGTTTACCTTGCTGTTGCTGCAGGTGAGTGACAGCTTGTTTCTGTTCCTCGCTTACCTGTGAATGAGAAAGAAAAAGAGTTTAAGGATTGTATTCTCAAAAAAAAAAAAAAAAAAAAAAATCACGTATTCTCACAATGGTTAATATGTTCTAATTGAAGTCATTGTTGTTTCTAGATGTGTTTTCATGATTTCAGTAGTGATTTAACAAATATGCCATAACAACTAATATCATACAAATAAAATGTTATGGTCTTGACATGTGTTTGGTCTTTGTTCCAGAGGTAATTCAACAGATCTTCCATGTCCATTGGGAAAATCAGATATGAAAATAAATTGACTATGTTTATGGCCTTTTGAAAATAAACCTTATGAGAGAGTGAAGCACTTGACAATGTGAACTAAAGTGTAAGCAATAAAATAACTTGGTCGATGGAATGATAAGTGTGTTGAATCCTTTGGTTGAAAAAGACATTGAGTTAAGTCACTATTTTGTTAAACTGTTCATAATAACTAATATCATTGTACAGTGAGTGGTCAGCTCATCTCTGTTTCCTTCTAGTGGATGGGATTTATATGAGGAAATATGAATAGGAAACAGCGCTCATGTCAATCTAGCTTTTGTTTAGTCGCACTTCTGTGAATTGTTTATCATAGCTTGTGCCAACTGGTGAATTTGTAAATCTCTATTACATCATTAAATCTAATTACCTTCTCACTGTCATATGAACGATGTACATACAATAGAACCACAATACAAACTTATTTAACATCATCTACAATAAAGAAAAGCGATTGCATGCATACATTTTCGAATTTCCATCAGAAATGATTGCAGAGCTAAATAAATGTGTGAGTGAATTTGTGACTTAAAAAGAGGAAATGTACTAAGCAGCAGTGAAAGTTAAAGACAAGGCAGGGAAGTTATTTTTCAATTACTTTCAAGACGTGGTTGTGGGACTAAAGAAATATCTCCGTAAGCTTGCGATTAATGAAAAATGTGCCGAGTAGCAGTGAAAATTTAAGACCATGCAGTGTTATCGATCTTTCATTGCATCACTAAACCAAGTGTACATGACGTGATGTGTCTGTCTATCTGTCTATCTGTCTGCCTGCCTGCCTGCCTACCTGCCTACCTGCCTGATGGACGGAAAAACAAGGCAGCGGAGTGTGCTAGTCCCTGTATGTAGGTATTATAACACGTGCCTGTTTGCATGCCTTCACTCCCCCCGCCGCATAAGTGGCAGGAAATTTTCGACGTAAAAACCAACAGCATGTACAATTTTTATGATACAATAACTGTCCGACTTTCACGTCATGAGAAAGTTGAACTGCAAAACATGCTACTCAGAAACACACACATACAGAAAAAAATAAATAATAAAACAGTCACAACCACATAAATACATACACACAGGGTGATACACAGACAGACAGATGGGCGACTGAACACACACACACACACACACACACACACACACACACACACACACACACACACACACACACACACACACACACACACACACACACACACACCATAATTGCAGAGAGAGAGAGAGAGAGAGAGAGAGAGAGAGAGAGAGAGAGAGAGAGAGAGAGAGAGAGAGAGAGAGAGAGAGAGAGAGAGAGAGAGAGAGAGAGAGAGAATATTAGTCAGCTTCGTGAGTTTCTAGGAATCTTGAAGGCGCCTTTAATGGGAAGCTAAACAGAGATCAAACCTCTTGTGTCAGGAAGGAGGAGAAGGAGGAAAGAAGGAAGAGAGAGGAGGAGGAGGAGGAGGAGGAGGAGGAGGAGGAGGAGGAGGAGGAGGAGGAACGGTCAATGAATCTGTGAATGGAGGCAATTACTTGATTGTCTGATCGTGGGAGAGAGAGAAGTGATGAGTGGAGGGAAGTCAGGAGGGAGGGAGGGAGGAGGAGCGGGAGGGGCGAGGCAGGAGGTATGAGGAATGGCCACACAAATGAGGGGAAATGAAACAAAGGGATATAATATAGAGAAAAGATAACATTCCTGCTTACACACCAAAAATAATTAGGAGTGATTATCATCTTATTCCAAATTTACTATTACTATTTTTGTTCATCATTTCTTCTGCCTCGTTTTTTTTTTTCTAACTTCTCCCCCAAAAATCATCCAATTCTCGATCACTCATAGCCAAAAAGATCATAAAATATTGATCTATTTCTCTATACGTATATCAAACCTTCATTTATATACACTCCCAGGCTCTCCCTACTCTCACCTCCCTCACTCTCCCTCCTAACACCACTCACCCTTCCTCTCCTCTCCCCTCCTTCTTACCATAATCCCACCATCATCTCACCTCTTTTAACATGACGACGAATCCCTCTCACTCTTTCTCCCTGATAATCGAATCCCAGGGCCCGGAGGCAGACCAAACACGGAGGGGCGCTGCTACCCCCTAGGGCGCTCGGGTGCGTTGCTCAGCGGGGGCCCTATTGACTGCTGATCATTCACTCATGCCTATTGACCGTTATTAATATACCCCAACACTCGAGAGGGGAGAGAGAGGGGAGGAAGACAGGGAGAGATAGTGGTGGTGGGATGAGCGTCAAAGGAAGGATGGTTGGGATGGTTCTGAGAAGGACGTTGGAACGGAAGGAGAGATGAAAGAAGAAGAGGAGAAGGAAATGAAGGACAGACTGAGGACTGAGGAGGGAGATATTGAACGAATGTGAATAGTGGAGGTGTAGTTGGGGAGAGAGAGAGAGAGAGAGAGAGAGAGAGAGAGAGAGAGAGAGAGAGAGAGAGAGAGAGAGAGAGAGAGAGAGAGAGAGAGAGAGAGAGAGAGAGAGAGAGAGAGAGAGAGAGAGAGAGAGAGAGAGAGAGAGAGAGAGAGAGAGAGAGAGAGAGAGAGAGAGAGAGAGAGAGAGAGAGAAAACCAAACCAATGAAAAAAAAAATCAAGAAAACACTAATAATATATATATAAAAAGTCACACAAGAAAAAAAAAAAGTCACACGCAAAAACAATAAAAAATCACACACAAAAAAGTGAAACGAAGCAAAAAATTCAATACCACAAACCCAAAAAACAGCGGACGATGATTACGAAAAAAAAAAGAAGAAAATACAAGAAAAATCGTATCATATCAGCAAGTAAAGGCAACGACAGAACCATGACGAGCCAAGACATTAAAATAAACACAGAGACACGAGAATCAGGTGAGAGAGAGAGAGAGAGAGAGAGAGAGAGAGAGAGAGAGAGAGAGAGAGAGAGAGAGAGAGAGAGAGAGAGAGAGAAGCAAAGACAGAATATATCAAATGGAACCGTGAAAGAAAACGGGTGGAGGTTTGTCAACAGGCGTCTTCCGAGCGGAACTCATCCTTTTGTTAGGACGGTGGTTAAAGAGAGGGAGGGATGGCACGAAGAAAAGGAGGAGGAGGAGGAGGAGGAGGAGGAGGAGGAGGAGGAGGAGGAGGAGGAGGGGAGGAAGACGACGACGACGACGACAACGACGACAACGAAGAAAAACGGCTAAAAAGAAAAAAAAATTAAATACAATCCACAGGAAAAGAAAATTGATTAAATATAAAAACAAAAAAACGCGGATAAGAGAAGAAAAAAAGTACCAAGAAAACAGACACAAAAAAAACAGCAATGGGACCAAAACAGATGAATATAAACAGACAAATAAAGACGGACGCATAAACCAGTGAGGTAAACTTGACACAAACACATAAATAACAGCCACTTCTCCCTCTCTCCCTCACCACACCAACACAACACTCATTCGTTCTCTCTCTCTCTCTCTCTCTCTCTCTCTCTCTCTCTCTCTCTCTCTCTCTCTCTCTTCTTATTTTCATCCGCTTCTCCACTATTGCTTCCAAGGAGGAAAAAAAAGAGAGAGAGAGAGAGAGAGAGAGAGAGAGAGAGAGAGAGAGAGAGAGTTGATATTTTATACTTTATTAGCCTCTTAAGAGACATTCATAAGAAAATAATTAATAATATTGTAGCTAGAGAGAGAGAGAGAGAGAGAGAGAGAGAGAGAGAGAGAGAGAGAGAGAGAGAGAGAGAGAGAGAGAGAGAGAGAGAGAGAGAGAGAGAGAGAGAGAGAGAGAGAGTACACAGTAATGGGTATTCAGTCTAATGGTAAGAGGAAGCTTCAAGAACTATTAACTAAACTGTCAATAGGTGCGCTCCTCTGTCAATAAGAATCCAATTAGCTGACATTTACCTTAGTTACCTGGCGGACACCTAATATACGTGGAGGTGACGTGAGAATTACAATGATTCCTCCAAAGAACACTAGACAAAGTAATGGCTGAGGATAATAGGAAATGTTTGGCTATGTTTCACACAGGTAATGTCACTTCTAGGCTTGATGGCTTCTTGTATAGCTTCCTCTATTCTTTTATGTTCAACGCACATTTTTTTCTGCTGCGGTACCACTAATCGAACGAGGTTTAGTTTTTATTACTATTTTTCTTATGTAACCTGACTCTAACTAACCTTACCTGACCTGACCTCCACTGGCCACTCTTGAAAGCATCTATCCACTTTGCGTTAAAATTATATGTTCTTCCTAAACCACTCGCTTCCCTCAGCCTGAAGTCAGAAAGCAGGGAGTTCCTCATTAATATAAGCTAACTAGCCCTCCTTGTCTACGCTCAAATCTAAATCGTTCCTCGCCAAGACACTCAATTCAGTACTGGTTTAACAGGATCTTGCTGCAGAATTCACCGCTCCGCTAAAATCTCCTCGTGTAGGTAACTCTCTTAATATGAAGCACGACTCTCGCTGGTGCGGAGGACGAGGAGTCACATTGCTGCGGTCCGGAAGGGGTAGTCCACGTCTAATCCTTCTCCTCCTATGGTATTCCGAAGTGATTTCCAAAGCACTAATAAATAATTTCTGTGTATAAGCCGAACAGAAATAATAACATGAGGTTAATATAGTCTTTTTTAGGGAATATTGACGATTTTTTCGTCTTTTGGATGTGTTATGTCAGACGAATTTTTATAATTGTTTACAAAATGTGAGACTGAACTGGAAAAAAGTGTAAATACTTATAGGTGATTACTGAGGAAAAATTTTCTGGGAATGAAACGGTTTAAGTATAGCAAGTCTTGTATATCTGCATTAGTTAGAAGGAATAGAGAAACAGCTGAGTTATCAGTTGAGTTATTAGTTACAACAGATGCTGCTAAGTGGCCAACTCTGAATCATTACACCCACAGCCTATCATTATGCTCCAACTATCCATTTCACTGTTGGTAACGTTCCTCAGTAACCACCTAAACTACTTATTTATTGACTACGATAGTTTAAATAAACTTTTGTATCATCTAAAGAGTTTTGTAACGTGAAACAGCCTAAATTAATCTCATATCCATTTATTTTTCTTATTTTAAATTAACATTTTGACATTACTAAATGCTATCAAGACAAATACGACAGCAAAAGAGTTAAATATTTGTATAACAGACCGTGTTCCATCACAAAGAATCCCAGTATGGAAGAGAGAAATATGAACAGTGAAAGTAATGTTATCTCGCTTTAAACTCTTAAACTAACAATGACTATCAAACCCAATAATTCATTTTGAGCAGTGCTAGATTATACTGAACATGAATAGAACCACTGTACATGCATTGAGAGATTTAAATTACTCGATCATTCCTTCTGCAGTCTGTGGCGTTCTCCTTTATACTCTTAAGTTGTGCCAGACCACTTCTTTGAGCTCGGGAAATCATGTCAGAGTAAATTTGATAATACACAAGTAATAATTTCAGTAATACGATGCTAGTCCGCTACCTCCCAACCCTGCTCGTGTTTCAAATAGTCATCTAGCTTCTGTTGTCTTTATAATATGACAACATTCAAGTCAAAGTTTCAGTCTTGACATTAATTTATTTTCTTGTGTTTTCTCATCTATTTCATGTTCAAATAATATTTGTTCTGCCCTTTTTGTAAAAAAAACAACACATCATTTTACTTTTCATTCATTAACTCCATGTAGAACCTCTAGTCATCTTACTTATTCCTATATGATTCTTTTGTTTTTTCTTAATCTATTCTCTGTTACCTTACCTACGCCTTATGTAGTGGTCAGTCCTACCTCAACATTTCTTCATTTCTTCTCCCTTCCTAACCTCCCCTCACTCAGCTCGCATTTCTTGTCTTATCTTTCCCCTGCCACAGTACTCCCTCTCCTTAGTATCTGCTCATTATTTCCCCTATTTCCTGCCACCGCATCTGGATCACCAAGACATTCCCGTAATTAATTCCTCGTTCGTCTCGTGTGTGTGTGTGTGTGTGTGTGTGTGTGTGTGTGTGTGTGTGTGTGTGTGTGTGTGTGTGTGTGTGTGTGTGTGTGTGTGTGTGTGTGTGTGTGTGTGTGTGTGTGTGTGTGTGTGTGTGTGTGTGTGTGTGTCCGTGGGTGGGTGAGTGGGTGCCTGTGAGGACAGATTGACTATAGAGTGTATGATAAGATAGATAGACAGGCAATGAATGTTTATGGGAAGAGTATATGGGACAGTTTATGGAGGAAAGTTGTGAATAGGTGAAGGTTACAACTTAATACGGTTGTTAATCAGTGCGGTTTTTAACTTCATGCACCGCAAACTGCCTTATTAGTGTGTCTCGCGCGTGCACACACCCGCCCACCCACCGACTGCGACACACACACACACACACACACACACACACACACACACACACACACACACACACACACAACACCCCCTCCCCCCCACACACACACATGTACGTCCCTTGCAGTGCGGTAAGGAGTACATGTGTTTTGAAGCAATAGCAATGACACACAAGAGGTATAATGGTCTGTGTCACTTTTCAGTGCTAAGGACACGTGCGCACAACGACAAATGTGTAAAGCGGTGCTAAATTCTAGACTCCTGACTCTGAAATATTACAAAGCACATAAGCAGATATACAATATGATATGAATAATATTAATACGTATTTGCATATCTTTATTTATATTTGTGTAATATAAACGTTGTTTTCTTATTTAAAAAGTAGAGAGAGAGAGAGAGAGAGAGAGAGAGAGAGAGAGAGAGAGAGAGAGAGAGAGAGAGAGAGAGAGAGAGAGACAGAGACAGAGACAGAGAGAGAGAGAGAGAGAGAGAGTACACTAATGCCAATGTGACGGCAATAACGGTACGAGTGACGGGAAGGTGATCAACAGACACACACACGCAAGGGACGTTGGTGAAAGATTAGGTGACACAAAGGTACAGGTAACAGGTGCGCCCTCCTGTGTGACACTGAACTTGGTAACATATGCGGGAATGTTCTCACGGCACATTATTCTGTACCTTATGGACACACACACACACACACACACACACACACACACACATTTTTCGCTGCCATTTCTAATATTCTGCCTGACATGATCATCAGAGAAGCGGAGCATTCGTTGCGTGAAACCTCAACACGAAAGGTTATGAACACACACACACGCACACACACACACACACACACACACACACACACACACACACACACACACACACACACACACACATATAGAGACGCAGTAGATTTTCCTAAATAAGGTGTGAATGTATTAGTTCTCCAAACACTTGTTCAAACTCTCTCTCTCTCTCTCTCTCTCTCTCTCTCTCTCTCTCTCTCTCTCTCTCTGTGTGTGTGTGTGTGGACCTTAGTTACAACATTAGTAATTATTTACATATGAATATCCCCTAAGAGGCTAATAAGGTATAGAATATCAAACTCTCTCTCTCTCTCTCTCTCTCTCTCTCTCTCTCTCGTGAAGATAGTGACGGGGAATGATGGAATGGGTGGCGGTGGTGTTGATGGCTGGGTGGCGTGTTACCAGCGTTACCATCTCAGCGTCACACCCTCTGATCGCGGCGATACGAGGGTTTGCAGTCACTCATACTGACTCACCCCGCCCCTCCTCTCCTGTGCTCTCCTCCTCAGCGAATACAGGTTAGGGCGGAGGGTGGAGAGGGAGAGGGAGAGTGGAGTGTGTATACGTGTCTGGTCACCGTATGGTCTGCTGTTCGAAGGAAGGAAAGAAAGTGTGAGGTGAAAATAACGTTGAGTTGAGGTAAATTTTGTGATGACCGCCGGGATTTGTACAGCTTTCGCCTTGCTTGTGGTCTATACTGTGTGTGTGTGTGTGTGTGTGTGTGTGTGTGTGTGTGTGTGTGTGTGTGTGTGTGTGTGTGTGTGTGTGTGTGTGTGTGTGTGTGTGTGTGTGTGTGTGTGTGTGTCGAAGTAGTCACGGTACAAAACAACAGATTAGTGATGGAAGTTATAATATTTCTTCTATGGTCCCCCCAAAAGAAAAAAAAAAATCGAATTGGGTTATTGTCTTTTTGTTTTACATCTCTCTCTCTCTCTCTCTCTCTCTCTCTCTCTCTCTCTCTCTCTCTCTCTCTCTCCTAGTAGGCACCTGGGGCGGGAGAAAGGCAGGTGTAACGGGCGGTGGTGGGTGGAGGAGCGTCATTACCATAGTCTCCGGAGCATAAATGTTCTGCCGATGCCTACTGCTTCTTGCCCATACACTCTCCTCCTCCTCCTCCTCCTCCTCCTCCTCTTCCTCCTCCTCCTCCTCCCATTCCTTGTCTTCATTCATGTTCTCGTCGTCCCCGTCCTTCTCTTCCTCTGTTTTTAAACCATGTTCCCGTGTCGTCCTCCTTCTCCTCTTCCTCCGTTTTTCCATATTCATGTTTTATTCATTTCTTTCTACTTGTTTCTACTGTCCGTGTTTCCTTGTAGCTCTTCTTTAATGATGATTGTTTTTTTTTCATTATCTCTATTTTTCTTGTAAGTTCCTTGATTTGATAAATTGTTATGTGCTTACAGTATATCTCACGTAAAATAACACTAAAGATAACAAAAACGAAGCTGCAGTTGTGTTGGTTCTTATACAAAGCGCTCTCTGATAAATTGTGAGACGTAAGAGAGTAAGAGAGAATGGCCCTCCACATCCTCGATAAACTTGACCCTCTAATCCAGCGTGCGACACAGAATTGTATAGGCGAAGGCTTCCCCCTCTTGGAAACTAAAGTGTGTGCAACGTCTAAATGGCACGTTCGGAATATTTACTTATATGGTTACTACGTTGCCCAATCTGCCTCTCTTAACACCGTGAAGGTTACGAGCGTACTAAATAGGTAGAAGGTTATAATAAGTCTGTTACTGATAAAGCTCGAGCTCAAGTCCTCAAGTCCTCAAGATGTTACTACTCGCCCCACAGCCCCTTCACTCACATGATCTTGTTTATCTTGCTTTTATCATGCATCTCTCTCTCTCTCTCTCTCTCTCTCTCTCTCTCTCTTCTCTTCTCGGGTCTTTCCCCTGCCATATCTTCCCGCCTGCGTCACGCCCGCCAGACCCTCGCGTTCTTAGTACCTCACTCACTCCCTCTCACGCGGCCCTTCTCATCGTCTTGCCAATATCATACAGCACGGTGGCTCCCCTTCACCGCCCTCGCCTCCCCTTCCCTGCCGTCTCCGTCCCCTTCTTCCCCTCCATCACCGCACCGCCACGCTCATCTCCCCGGGGATTTATGACAGGTGAGCCACGGCGAGGCACTTCTCCTAATTACCTTCCCTCCACCACCACCACCATCGCCGCCACCGCCGCCACTACAGCCTTGCTTTCCCCGTCGGCCCTACCGCTGTCGCCTAACACCCTCCTCCCACCATCTCGCCTTTGTCATACCGCCGTGGGAGGTCTGACATACATAAAATGGGTGGCGAAGTGGTGGTGGTGATGGTGGTGGTAGTAGTGGTAGTGATGTTGATGGTGGTGGTGTGGGGACGGGCGAGCTCTTTTGTGGGAATGTGATGATATGTTTGTGATAGAGTTTTGTCATTTTTTTCCTTATTGCTAGTTAGCGACGAAAAAGTTTTCCGTGTTTAACGGTTTATTTTAGTTTTCATTCCTCTCCTCAGTTCCGTTGATGTCTGTATTCCAAAACGTTTGGGCGTTTTATCTCGTGCGTTATGATCCAAAGATAGGATGCTATAAGAGTTTTCAAGGGTGTTTTCACGAGTGTGTCGATACATTATCATAAATGATGTACCATGAACGGGGAACACATCCACGAAAACAGGACTAATCATCTCCGTGGGCTTTGAAAATCGACCCAATGAAAGCTCTAAGCATTTAAGAACAGGAGCCTCATCAGCGCCGCCTCGCCAAGCTCTGCGCCGCGTCCACCAGAAGCCTCACGGAAGCGGCTACAAATCTGCCTTTAATTAGGTGTTGCCGTTAAGTAGCAGCGGCGGGTAGCGCTCCACTGGTTAAACAGCCCCTCAACTTTACCGCACCTGATCAATATCAAGAGCTTAATTAGCCTCGATGAAGCACTCCAGGTAACCCTCGAGCCGGTCTTCATTAGCGCTCAGGTGCTCAAGCCTTGGAGAGGACCACTTAGAGTAACCTCACGCTGAACCTGTTGCACCTGGGAGAGTGGGACAGTGTGGAGTTTTCGCAGGTGAAGCTTTCCCCCTCACACCGCCGCCACGCCGCCGAGGTCTGGAGGCGAGGTTGCAAGCCGAGTGACATCGCGTGATTTCACTCTTCGTACTCCGCTTGTCTCTCTGTCTGACGCGCAGCTCATGACCTGTACCTGGAACGTGAGCTATTTTTGCGTGCTAATCTCTATCTCTTTCTCTTTTTTCTCTCTCTTTCTCTCTACCTATTTGTTAATTCATGAACGAAATTGCTAACACGAGATGATGATTTATGGACGAAGGAAAGAATGAAAGAACAAAAAGAACGCAAGGAAAACAAACAAAAGGAACGATAAAAAAGGTAGCAACAACAACCACACAACCACCATCACCACCACCACCACCAACAACAACAACACGAAAGCGCCACTCCTCCACGGCCTCGCCACAATCAAGTCATTAACACGCCGGTGGTCTGTGCTCGAATCGGGCTGTGGTCTCGCGGTCTGCAGGGGGGGCTGAGTGACCGAGGATGCAGAGATAGGGGGCGGGAGAGGTAGACGTATATCGAGGCAGCAGAAGACACAGGGGGCAAGAAGCGAGACGTGGAGAGCGAGGCGAGCGATGGAGGGATGGGGAAGAGAATATATCGTTACAGAGAGATATACGTGCGTAGTCAATCTGCTTATGGTTTTAATTAGTGCAAGTTTGGCAGCGCGGCGGAGGGTTGCATCCGTCATCCAGTGATTGTGATTGGATAAGTTCGTTGCAGGGGGCGGAGATTACACATATGACGTCATTTGTGATTGGTGGCGGCTATTAAGAGGGGCGGGGCAAGAAATGGTCGGCTCCGGTTAGCAGTGATTAGAAGCCGAGAGGAGAAAGGGGGAGAGAGAGAGGCAGAAAGGAAGAGTAAGGGAGAAGAGACAGCAGATTGGGAACGCACGTGGATGGTGATTGCAGTAATGGAATTGTGGAATTGTTAACGATTGTCTCAGCTAATGTAGTAGTGGTAGTGGTAGTGGTGATTGTGGTGGTGTAGTAGAAGAATAAAACATTTGAGGATGGTAATAGTAATAGTGGAAAATATTTAGCAATGGTAGTAGTAGTAAAAAATATAGCAACAGTAGTAGTAGTTGTAGTATTAGAAGGAAATCTTCAGGAATAGTAGTAGCTGTAGAAAACCTTTTGAATTCTTAGTAGCAGAGTTAGGAGTAGTAGCAGCAGGTATTGTGGCGATGGCATTGGTAGCAGTGGTGTTCATTGACAAGTAAGCCGCGGGTGGCGTGGCGTGGCGGTGCGACACAATCACCTGCCATAGCTACGCGGGCGGCCAGGGCGGGAGGTGCAGCTGTGAATGGCTTCAAAAGATCACTCGATGAATTATTGCCGTGGTGATGCAAAATTGAGGCGACCATTGTGCGGGAAGAATTTATTAGCGTCATGGTGTGCGGGAGGGTGGCGGTGACAGGGGAGAGGGGTTGGGAGGAGGGGGCGCGAGAAAGAAGGACCAATTGTTGGGTGGAAAAAATATTACAGGGATGCAAAAACCTGTGAAGATATACGAGTGATTGGTACTTAACACTACTACATCACACCGTATTGAGCTCAGCTATGGAAGTCCAGGTGCACGAAAGACAATCGCAATAAATTTATGCACGACCTTGCCTGCTGTAGTGACATCGTTTATTTAGTTACGTAATGTTAATCGCTGATTCTGTAGTATTTTGTGGACCAGTAGCGTACTGTGTATTTTTCCTCATTCCTTGTTTCGATAAGATCTTTATATATTCCTTGCAATTTATACCTGAGTGCCAGGCACCTGCAGCAAAGTAAGGCGTTTCGTTGTTCTCTCCACCAGGCAAACGGGACGCGGATAATCTGCTACAACCTTTCAACACTTACTCGTACTTCAGCCCTGCTGAAGAGCGATTCATGCCTGGTGAGTGACACTGCACGTGGTTTAGAGTAATTGTTGTCACACTGTCTTCCTCCTCGCGCAGAGTCGTGTGGTATGCAGTTACTGTTACTGATATCGATTGTAATTTGTTTAAGCGTGTCAGAGTGACAGGCTGCAGTAAGAGAAGCCGAGTATGAAGGGTTCAGATTACGTCCACATTATGTCATCAGTTGTACAGAGAGATTTCTATCAGTGTGGCATGCGGCTGGGCGCGGCAAGACTCAGCTTGAAGGTGGACCCCTGCACACCTTACCTGCCAGTCCAGACTTGTGGCCCGGTGTCCGCCTCTTTGCCGCGTGCCGCCCTTCCATGTCTAGAGTTCTTCCCTCACAGGCATGCATTATATGCATTTTCCTGCTTACGATGAAGCTAAATACCCAATTACGTAACGCTGCACACTCTCATAAAGTGTCCAAAATATGCTTTAAAATGTTGTGCGGGCGCAGTGTTACTACTCAGCGCCGTGCTAATGGTCCATACTAAAATTACAAAGTAAAATGTGCACTCTGCTTATTTAAAGGAAATCCCAGAGAAAGGCAGCAGTGTTCGTGGCGCGCCTCACTTGTTAGTTGGCGCACGTACAGGCGTGGCTGCAAGTGGGCGTCCCGTCCGTGAGTAGGTTTGGTCACGAACAATATTGTTACATGAATCTTTGGAGAAATAAACATCAATACTGTATAAAAATAACTAAAGGCAACAAACCCAAACCCCATCACGTGATGGAACACACGGAAACTGCTTTTCAGGAAGATAGTGATGACGGGGACGACTGCAAGGCAATAACGTGACGACATGAGGGAGGAATGACGCGGTGTGCTGCGGTCACGACACCCGGGGTGAGGAGTGGTCAGGAGGCTGGAGTCAGGGTGTGGAGGAGGGAAGGAAAGGCAAGGATATGAGGAATTGGAGGAAGTAATGAAGGCCACGATGAGCGAGATGCGGATACTGGTGAAGACATAAGCAGTTTGAGAGAATGAGATGATGAGGAGAGGAAGGCGAGGGCAGGGAAGCGAGGCGGCGAGGAGTCTGGTGACAGAGCAGCGGCGCCTCGTTAGGGGAGGAAACAAGAAATGGTGTCTCATGCGTATTAATTGAGAGAGAGAGAGAGAGAGAGAGAGAGAGAGAGAGAGAGAGAGAGAGAGAGAGAGAGAGAGAGAGAGAGAGAGAGAGAGAGAGAGAGAGAGAGAGAGAGAGAGAGAGAGAGAGAGAGAGAGAGAGAGAGAGAGAGAGAGAGAGAGAGAGAGAGAGAGAGAGAGAGAGAGAGAGAGAGAGAGTAAAAACATATATCCCTTCCTTACCCATTAACTAGATCACTGGAAAAAAAAGATCTGTAAATGTCCCCTTTTTCTTCCCTTTCCTTCCCCCCTTCTCTTTCCATCCCCGTCCCTTTTCCTTCCCTCTCCCTTCCTCCCTCCCTACCTATACCATAAACCAGACAGGACAGAACACTAAAGGGACATGGAAAGAGACAAACACAGACACACAAACACACAAACAATAAAAATGAGCATCAAAGGAAAGAAAACCCATTGCAATTACACAAAGAAATTAAGTGGAGGGTGGAGGGCAATCAATAGGTGGCGTGGGCGTCAAGCAGCCAACCCACGTGTGTGTGGTTGTGTTGCGGGTTGCGGGGTGGGGGTTGGAGCAGGGGAGACGCGGGGGTGCGGTGGTGGTGGAAGGGGAAGAGAAGGGGATAAGGGAGGAAGGAGAATAATGAGAGGGAAAAGAGGGAGATGGAGAGCAATTGAGAGAGTATGGTAGAGGGGTTGAGAGAGAGAGAGAGAGAGAGAGAGAGAGAGAGAGAGAGAGAGAGAGAGAGAGAGAGAGAGAGAGAGAGAGAAGGGGGAGACACACCAATTGGCTTTTGTTCGGGGAGATAACTTTCCGCTTTAATGAGTCGAGTTATGTGACTGGTGCGGCTTGGCTGGACGGTGGTGGCTTGCGGTGGCGGCTTGGCGGCGGCACAGCTCATGAAGGGACGGGGGATAGCGGGGAGGGATCGGCGAGGCGAGGATGGGGAAGGGGTGGCCAGCTGATGGTGAGGGAGGACTAGCTGCATCTGTGGTAGTGGTAGTGGTGGGCGAGAGAACACAAGCAAGCAAGGAAGGAAGGGTTGTATCAGTGCGTTGTTTCTTCCGTTATAAGTTAGTGTAGATAGATTGATGGCCTGGCGAGCAATGAACCGCGTGCTGGTGTGGATGAGGGTGCGGTGGAGGAAGGAAGGTGGATGAGACGATAATGTTTTTTTTTTTTTATCTGTTTTATTTAGAAGGAACGGTTGTGGGAGTGCTGTTGTTCCAGTGAGTTGTTTTGTCATTGTTTTTGTTGTTGTTGTTGTTTCTTTTTCGTCTTTTATTTGTTAGTATTCTTGCTTCTTATCATTGCTGTGTTTTTTTTTTCTCTATTTTACGCTATAGTCTTCCTTCATCATATCCATTTCTCCTATTTTTTTTCTTTCCTCCTCGTCTTTCCCTTCGTAATTCTCTCTTACTTTCCTGAATAGTATTACTACAGATTGTTATTCTTTTATTTGATTTTATTCTTTTTCTCATTTCTTCAAATCTTACTTTTATAATGATCTGTCTTCAATATTCCCTTTGCTACTTAACTCAATAGATTTTTTTATTCACTCTGCTCCTTAACATTATTGATCAATAGTTGGGCTAATAGCAAATTGAAAACAGATACAGAAAACTGACTACAAACTTTTGCATCGCGTTATTTCGGTGTTTTGCAATCGAATATTCACTAAACCGATCACTAAATGGAGGGGAAAGTTAGGAGGCGGGAAGAGGGAGAAGAGGAGGAGGAGGGGCAGATAACCTTCTCCTCCCTTCCTCCTTCTCCCTACGTGCCCTTCAGTGACTTTTTGTATTTTAGGTCAGAGGGCATCGCGTGTTAGAGGAGGAGGAGGAGGAGGAGAGAAAAAAAAGTGGAGGAAGAAAAAAAACATGTATGTGGAGATGTTTGCATAAAATAATTTTTCTCTCTCTCTCTCTCTCTCTCTCTCTCTCTCTCTCTCTCTCTCTCTCTCTCTCTCTCTCTCTCTCTCTCTCTCTCTCTCTCTCTCCTGACTTCCTGGCGGACACCAAGGTCGACTTTTCACAGCATAGGAATGTCACGCTCACTATAACCTTGGGGACCCTTCCTTCTCCCCATCTCATCCTTCTTTGCCATTACCCAACACGTCCACACCGTCACATCTCCCCTTTCATCCGCAAAACACTTTCCTTGGCCTTCGTAACACTTTCCTCACTTTCAAAACACTCACTTATACCCTGAACACTTCTTCTTTACCTTCTTCAAACTTTCGTCATCTTTTTGCCTCTTCTGAATCGCTTATCACCACCTTCACGATCATTCTTCAAGCTCTCATATCCTCTCAGAATATTGTAACCTTCAATTACCTACTTTCCGCCCCTAACATCACATTACATCCCTCTTTTCCACACTTCCCTTGCATATTTCCAACTGCATTTCCTTCTCTCTTGTTTCACGTACGCTCGCATCCTCTTCAAACTTTACTCCATTTTACTCCTAGTCAGGATCCTATTTTTTCCAAGCTTTATTGTATGATTATAATATTATTGCCTGTATATAATGAAGTTGAACTTAATTTTACGTTTCGTGTTCTTAAGCGTTCAAGCGCATTACCTCGACAATTTGTAACAGTTGCTTGTAGAAGTTATTGAGGATTTTCAAGGATATCTTAATAGTTCTGGTGAGAGTTTAACAAGGATTGTGTGCCATCAATGGAGTAATATCTATGAAAACTTAACTAGTCATCTCCGTTAGCCATACAAATAGTTCTGAAGAGAGAATGAAGGTTTTGATAATTTTAGATTTAATGTTACCTCCCGTATGGAAAAAAAACAAAACAAAACAAAACGAAGAGGAGAAGGAGTAGGAGGTGGAGAAATAAGAGAAAAAGAGAAAGAGGAAGATTACTTAAAGATAGACAAATAGGAACAATAAATAATTTTGGTCGTTGCTGTCTGGGACCTAATTTACTTCTGAGTCAAAAGATAGGATGATAAGGAAGAAAAGAAAGAAATTGAAAACAAGAATCACGTGAAAAAAGAAATGGAAGGGGATGAGATGAAGGAGGAAGTGCACGAGAAAAAAAAAGAAGAAGAAATAGACAAGGCAAGGACGAAAAATGACAATAAAAACAAAAAGAAAAAAAAGTCCCGGTGATAATTTGCATTTTATCACCGATCATGTGTGTGTGTGTGTGTGTGTGTGTGTGTGTGTGTGTGTGTGTGTGTTTAATCACTAAGGGGGATCTAGGCAGTAACACACGCAACATCTGGCAACCCAATGACACATTCGGCAGGGAAGCACACGTTAATCTCGGGTATTACTGCCTCGCGTCTGTTTTTTCCTCCTAAGCGTGAAGGCGAAGCGGAAAGTGTAGCGTCTAGGAGGAAAATTTCACCACTATAAGGAAGCAAGTTAATGTTTTCCTCCGTCAGTCCTCCCGTCTGCCCGCCCACCCGCTTCCCACCTGTCAATCTCTCTCTCTCTCTCTCTCTCTCTCTCTCTCTCTCTCTGGCTATTCTTTCTTTTACATTTATTGCATTATTGATTTTGTATTGCATTTATTTCGCAATTTACACACACACACACACACACACACACACACACACACACACACACACACACACACACACACACACACACACACACACTCACTCACTCACTCACTCACTCACTCACTCACTCTCTCTCTCTCTCTCTCTCTCTCTCTCTCTCTCTCTCTCTCTCTCTCTCTCTCTCTCTCTCTCTCTCTCTCTCTCTCAAGCAGTTTAGACTCGCACACTCCCTCTTTCAAACGGTACATTATTCACTCCTTCATTGCTTTACTTATGCATTCACACAATCATTTATTCACACACAGTAGCACGCCAGCAGAAACTCACCACTTCGATCTAGGAGAGGCAAAGTTATAGCGAACGGAACCTTATCTTTATCACCAGTACCGTTTCTCTTCAATGACCTCAGCGTGAGACAGAGACTTGTGCCAAACGTTATTAAGTCGTTAAGCGGATTATACGGATCGGACATGCTCCTTTATTGTTCGTAACTCGAGTGTCCGAAGTTTGCGATCCGTCTCCGTGTTGAGTGTCAATTGTTAGGGTTGTTGTGAATGCTAATGGCGTGCTGTGGAGTTATTCGGCCCGGTCCGCACGCTAAGGACGCCGCCCGACTTGTTATTATATCTTCCGACCTGTCATAAAGTTTTCCCACATGATCCTGGCGTTTAATGTAGCTTTACTTTCGTATTATGGTGTTTTGTGTTTTTCTCCTTCCCGCGTACACACTGTACACCTGTCATTACCTACATATGTGTGTAAACTGCATCGCTGCTCGTCCTGCACGCCACGCCACTTCGACTGTTGTTTTCCATGATTAAATTTGCCTCCAAACGCTTCCTCGGTATATATGCTCTGTTGTTTTCCACGCTGGCATTGCTGCTACACAAACACATTCACTTGCTGGTCTTCTTTACAATCTTGCTGCATTGACAATATACCAGTTCTACTTCCCCAAATGTGTTTGTCAGAGAGCTCGTTTTTTTTATTTTATATAAATATATATATATATATATATATATATATATATATATATATATATATATATATATATATATATATATATATACACACGTGTGTTGATATAAACTCCGACTTTTTTTTCTGTTTTTTGCTTTAAAGAATCATAGTGATATATTACAAACAATTGCATTTTTTAATGCTGTGATTATTGGAAAAGCTATTTCTTTACATGTGAATATACGTATCAGGCAATGTTTACAGCGATATTACTTTTATTCACTATACATTTCCTTCTGCTACGTCAGGTATTCAGCTTGCTTTCCTGTCGATGCGTGTAAAGCAAAGACAGGGAGTAAAATCTAGGAAATGCTGCGCTGTCCTAACATTACTGATCAGCTTGAGGGCTTCAGGCTTCAAATTATCGGTGTTAAAAGAAACCTGATGAGCGATAAATTGTTAAGAGCTTCATCTAGTGTTCAAAATACTGGTGTTAAGAAAAGTTCATGACCGATACATCGTTCGCACAGCCTCAAGTGTTCAGCTTACCAAAGTAAAAAAAAAAATAAATAAATAAAAAAAAAAAATCTGTTAACATCATGAAATTGAAAATCTATTTTTTCCGTCTTTATTCTTTAGAGAGTGGTAACCTCGAATTTTTTTCCCTATATTTTTAACCAATGAGTTGAAATATAAACCATTCATTTCATCATTCTTTTATCCTTTACGGAACGGTGACTTAGATTTTTTGTTCCAATACATTTTTCCGTAGGTATACACGATTTCACTTACGCATACAAAAAATATACAAAAAAAAAAAAAAAAAAAAATGTGTCTACCAGTCACTTCATATATTCTATTAGATATCCGTATAATGCACAACTATGTCTATAATGTTCGAGGCCACACAATCTCACTCTGTCAGTATCTACTTCTTCCCTTCTGCTCATGATTCTTGAAGCAGCGCCACACGCCCAAGTAACCACAATTACCGTGACGGACCAAATATTGCGTCCTCGATACATCCTCGCGAACCAACAGCATGACACTAGTGGTGGGAAGAGATTTATATTCGTCGTCTTATTTTTGTGCGTGTAAGATGGAGATGGTGGTGGTGACAGCAATAACAGTAATAATAGTAGTTGTAATGGTAATAATAAAAATAATAAAAATAATAATAATAATAATAATAATAATAATAAAATAATAATAGTACTGGAAAAACGGCACCTCCACTCATTCGTCCTTCTCTGTTTCCTTTTAACAACAACAACAACAACAACTCCTTCTCCTTCTCCTCCTCCTCCTCCTCCTACTAATACCACTACCACCATCACCACCACTGCTATTGCTACTGGTACTATTACAATAACTACTATTACTACAATAACTACCACCACCACCACCACTGCTACTACTACTACTACTACTACTACTATACCATACTAACAATTACCACAAGCACAACAACCATAAATACTACTACTATATTACATTGATGACTTGTGGAAACAGCGGGAAGAGGACGCAGACATAGATGATAGTACTAACAGTGGTGGTGGTGATGGTGAGCGGCAGAGTCGAGGCAGCTCCCAAGTAATGTTATAGTCGTGACTCCAGACTTGTACGCCTTGAGTGGTGGCGAACAGCCCTGGTGGTGGAGGACGGGAGAGGTGCTTAGGGCAGACACGATGGCAGAGGCGACCTTGCAAGTGAAATGGTGATGGTGATGATGGTAGTAGTAGAGTAGTAGTAGTAGTAGTAGTAGTAGTAGTAGTAGTAGTAGTGAAGATGGCAGGAAGATAAGGGCCACCAAACTTCCACCAGTCTATTCTATAAACTATTAATTCATCGTTTCCGGCTAAAAAAGTAGTAGTAGTAGTAGTAGTAGTAGTAGTAGTAGTAGTAGTAGTAGTAGTAGTAGTAGTAGTAGTAGTAGTAGTAGTAGTAGTAGTAGTATCACAAACAGCATTAGTAAGAAAGCAGTGACAGTGACTGTGTTACAGGTAGTAGCGCTTCACAAACTAACACATTAACTAACACATTAACGCCAGTAAGACTAAAACTAACGAGGTTATCTATTCAAACCAACAAATTAGGCTATAAATCTGCGATATACGTGTGAGGAAAGACATAGAAATGTGCGGCGGGTTACGGGGAGGGTGGTGATGGTGGTGGCGATAATGGTGAATACAGGTAACGCAGGTGATGGTGGTGGTGGTAGTTTACGCTGGAAGGCAGAGAGAGAGAGAGAGAGAAAGAGAGAGAGGAAGAGAGGGGGAGAGGAACCTGGCGAGCTGTGTGTATGTGTGAGGAGGGTTGGTTGGATGGCGTGGAGGGAGGGAGGGAGGGAGGGAGGCAGGGAGGCGTGGTCACGGCGATACATCATGTCTGTGGGTCTGCCTCGCCCCACCACCGGATACACAAACCACCCATAACGCTGCCGCTCCACCGCTGGTCCAGTGTCCGCCTCCCTTTTCCCCTTCAGTGTCCCATTGTCCGTTTCCTGACGTCTCAACAACCTGGTATTTCCACCCATAGCGGTTTACTGACACACCCCAGACGCCGCACCACCTTCCTTCCCTTTACACAACAATCAATGGCCAGAAATGCCTAAAAAAATACTCCATGTCGTTAGCAGATGAGTAAAAAGTGTCTTTTCTTGCTTGTCTGACCATATGATAAAAGTTAGTCTATCAAACTTCTAGTAGTCTTCTTTCGTAACTGAGAATTTATCCTGACCTTACACAACAATCAATGACCAAATGTGCTTAAAATTATTCCATGCAAACGAGTGGAGAAATTATGTCTTTTATTATAACTGTCTTTTGTAGTTTGTGGGATCAGACTGCAAAGAGGTACAGAGTCTATTAAACTTACAACAATCTTCTTTCTTAACTCATAATGTCTCGTCTCCTTACAGAAAAACCAGACGATGAGGGTTCGGTCAGAGTGAGCGGAAAGGGTAAGAAGATGAGGAAACCACGAACGATCTACTCCTCCCTCCAGCTGCAGCAACTCAACAAGATCTTTCAGAGGACCCAGTACCTCTCCCTGCCGGAGCGCGCAGAATTGGCCGCCAAGCTAGGACTCACACAAACACAGGTGAGGACTGTTGGTTTCGCACGCCGCCCGCCGCCCCAACACACCTGGCTGGCGAGGAAACATAACTTTACCGGGTTTCCTGAAGTCACGTAAGGGGAATCTCTGTTGGGTACATACGGCAAAATTTCATACAGGACTGCAGAAAGTGTTAGAAATGCTAGAATGTTTAAGTGTGTGTGTGTGTGTGTGTGTGTGTGTGTGTGTGTGTGTGTGTGTGTGTGTGTGTGTGTGTGTGTGTGTAGTGTTGCATATCTAGGGTTGATCTCCACTCCCCTGCGCAGCGTCACTAGAAGGCGTGTTGCGGTGTGAAGGATGAGAGGCGTCGCCCTGCCGTCGCTCCCATAAAAGTGGAGACCATCGACCCAGTGTCTCCCGAACCGAGCGACCCGCGGCGAGAGCTTGGAAGGTCGTGTTATTATCTGATGGAGTGATAATGGCCATATCCAGGAACACAGCGAAGAAAGAATACGAGTGCGTGTGCTCATTTCTTTACACTGTTCCTCCTCCACCACCACCATCTACTATTACTACTACCACCATTACTACAACTTTTACCGTCCATCTGCCACCGTTCGGATCCTTAAGTATATAACTGAATCTAAGTGCCGCTCATATTCCCGGCCTCACGCCACCCCTCTAAATCACACACACACACACACACACACACACACACACACACACACACACACACACACACACACACACACACACACACACACCAGAAGAAACCCCTAGAAAACAATGAATAAGAAGGATGAAGTGAACTCAATCGCTTCTTCTTAGCCCTCCTTTCATTACTACCACTTAAGTTAACGTGCTCTCCAGGCCTGGTGGTGCCGTGGGTGGCCGTTCCTTGTGTCACCTGGAGGAAACATTTGTCTCTCTTGGCCTCCACGACACAGGTGAGCCAGATGCTGCTTCACTGATTAACTAGTTCATTACCTGGCTTCCGTTGGTGGCGAGGACCTGTGCGTGGTTCGTTCGTTCGTTCTCTCTCTCTCTCTCTCTCTCTCTCTCTGTTCAACCTGTAATTACGCACAAGGACAGGAGAGTATTGGAAAAAGGCTCCGAACTCTTCCTCTCTTTTCCTCTTTTCTTCCCTTTCTTTCCTCCTAATATTTCTTCTCTTTCTCTCTTTGTACTTCAGTCCTTTATCTTTCTTACGTCTTCATTTATTCAGTTGGTTTATTGAGACCCTTTGTTCCCCTTTTTTTTTTTTCAAACTATCTATCGTTTTTTCCTATCGTCTTGAATGTAAAGATGTTTTTTTTTAAGTGTTTTAATCTTGTTTTAGTAGTTTATTCTTCTTGACGTCTTCCTTTACCATTACCATCTAGTCCTCCTCCTCCTCTTCCTTTTCCTCACAGTCCTCCTCAGTAATCTCGCAACGACAAACTTTGAAATCCCCATCTCCACGCACGTCTCGCTCAAGATTAAGGAAAGTAAAGCTTGTAGCGTGGCGGGACGTGTGGCCGAGGACTGAGTGAAGGGGACGCAGAGTGAGGACAGATGACGCGGGTTGGGAGGTGACGGGATGAGGGAGAGATAACGAAGGATAAGGAAAGATGAGGATGGGTAATAAAATAGTGGATAGTGTGTGTGTGTGTGTGTGTGTGTGTGTGTGTGTGTGTGTGTGTGTGAGGGTGGGCGTGGGGAGCGTCAGGTTAAGACAAACGGTTAATCAATAGCCATAGTACCTGACGGCTGCCCCACACCTACACCCATCACGCCCACACCCCATACACCCCGTCGGCCATACACACTGAAACATACAGCTTTTACATTCACTCTATATTTATCAAACCTCTTCCACCTCTAGCCTATGCACATTTTCTTTTTTACAGTTTAAGCAATATTTATACACACTTTTTCAATTTTACACGGTTACTGTAGGAGAGGCTGTAGAAGTCCAGTGAATCAAGTGTTTATAAAATGCATAAAAATTGACACTATTCATATTATTCGTAACTAGGGATGTGATAGGTAGATGTACGTCTTTTATGTTTTTTATTATCATTACCGCCTGGGAGCTTTTGTACAACATGATGAAGTCTATCATAGCAACAATAATTACATCCGGTGGCCATGACTTCAACATTTTCAAGAACGTTTAATCCTTTTATTTCTACATGTGTCTTTTGTCATCATTAACACCATTGAAATTAATCGTTTGCATGGATTTAATATCAAGACATTAATTCAACAAATGCTAAACTAACTACATATTTTAAAGGCTTCCGTAAAAGAACAGTACTAATATAAGTTGTATGTGACCATGAGAAAGGAATAACTACAATTGAAAGCTCTGAAAGGACTGTGCCTATAGATTTCGACAAATTTCTTTAGCAATGATATTTTCAGTGAGTTTATTTTTTACCATATTTTTGTTACCCTTGGCTGAAACCTCTTATATAAAAGGAAAAAAAAAAAAGGAAACAAAAAATTCAGGACATTATATTTTTCAACCCTTCATAACCATAACACACAAAGTAAATCACGTAAAGGGAAAAAAAAAAAAAAAACTGGACACACAAATCCTATCCCTTCCATACATAAAAATCATACGTTCCCAACCAGATATACATATAGACACACTCCACTCAACACTTGCGCTCATAAACCTCACACTTTCAATAACTCGCCTAGGACCTCACAGATGCTACTGTCACTCTCCTCTTTATATATAAACACCCTTCACTTGTGGCTATAGGGGCCATCCGCACTATAAATTTCTAGCTATATATAATCAAACCTCAATGACCACAGCCTTTCCCTCGCCCCTCCACACACACACACACACACACACACACACACACACACACACACACACACACACACACACACACACGCACACGTCTCAACTCCCTCGTTTTCGACGTACTCCAGTCAAGCTCATGCTCTAATTCACACCAGATGCAAAATAAATAATGCATCAGTGACTCCAGTTAGCGAGAAATCATACGCAACTGTCTTCCATAACCTACATTTTAGTCAGATAAAGTAACTCTCTCTCTCTCTCTCTCTCTCTCTCTCTCTCTCTCTCTCTCTCTCTCTCTCTCTGAACACATTGCTAGAGAGGAAAGTTGTGCTTAGGAGATATATTAATTTTTTCCTTGGTATATTTTGTGATTTTTTATTTTCATTTTTTCAGAGTGATTATTTCTAGAGAGACATACCATTGCATCGTGTGTGTGTGTGTGTGTGTGTGTGTGTGTGTGTGTGTGTGTGTGTGTGTGTGTGTGTGTGTGTGTGTGTGTGTGTGTGAGGAAGGATCAAAGGAAGGATGCGGCCCGATATTTTTCCGGTGATTATCAGATTATTTGAAGAATACCTGGGAATTATTCATCATCATCATCTCTCTCTCTCTCTCTCTCTCTCTCTCTCTCTCTCTCTCTCTCTCTCTCTCTCTCTCTCTCTCTCTCTCTCGCTCAATGCTTCACTGCCCATCATCACCCAAGACCCTGATAAGAGAGACTTATCTTCACCACTGGTACCTCCTCTTCCTCCTCTTCCTCCTCCGTCGTTTATCGTGGCCGCGTCGTCTAATTAAGGCTCCTGAAGGCGAGGTGACAGGCGGCTCTTTCACCTTGATTATTCATGTCATTTTATTCTTGTCATCACCGCCGCTCGATGCTCTTAAGGTGAATGTTGTCTCGCCGTGAATAATTAACCGATCCATGAGCAGATCACTTGACGCGGCCCTCCTGTGTGTGTGTGTGTGTGTGTGTGTGTGTGTGTGTGTGTGTGTGTGTGTGTGTGTGTGTGTGTGTGTGTGTGTGTGTGTGTGTGTGTGTGTGGACAGAAGAGTTATTTGGTTGTCAGTCAGTGGCGCCGTTTGGTTCTTAAATGAAAACGCCTTGTTCGTACCCTTTTCTCTCCTCCTCGTACTCCTCGTCTTCCCCTCACCCTCCTCCCCATTCAGTTCCACGCTAGCCTGGCGGTGATCAATGACAATTAACCTGCGCAAACAAAGCGACACTTTCAACAACAGAAATAAGTCTAGTAATGAAAAGTTGGCGAGTAAACGCAATGCAAACTTTTCCTCCTTTGTTCGTTGTATCTTTGTTCCTTCTATTTTGACAAGGGACGAAAATATATGAATACTAGTAGTAGTAGTAGTAGTAGTAGAAATAATAATAATAATAATAATAATAATAATAATAATAATAATAATAATAATAACAAATGCCAATGAGTGTTCTCCCTTCCCCATCATTCTTCTCCCTCTCCCTCTCCCTCCCCCCCCACCCCATCGGCCCCTCCAGCGCCCATATCCACACCTCTAATCAATACGTATATCAATAGTTATTTACACTAAACAATGCACGTATTTTGACCTCCCTGCCAGTACTGCATCTGTCTGTTCGTCTGTCTGTTTGTCTGTCTGTCTGCTGTCGGAATCCGGTTGATACTTGTTTTTGACTTTTTTTCATATATTCCTTTTTGGTTTTAATAGACAGTTTTTTCCCCCTTTTTTCCTTTTTTTTTCCTGAATGTTTTGCATTTTTTTCGACTTTTTATTTTTCGCAGTAACAAGTTCATAATATTTCTTTTTATATTTTTTTCTTTCTCAGCTCTTTCTCTTTCTTTTTCCTTAGCCGTACTCTCACACTTTTTCCCTCAATTTCCTAATTTTTTCCTTCTTTTTTTTTTTTTTCAAAGAGTTTCCTCCTCTATTTGTTTTCCTTTTCTTTACTCACATTAGTTATTTATACTTGCTCCGCTCTTCCTGTTCTTGTCTTCTATGATCTCTCTTTTGTACATCTCATTTATTCCTAGTTTTCTTTGTCATATTTCCCCAACTCGCGTTCCCTTCTTCTCAGTCCACGTCATAACCTCGCCATTTCAACTTCTTTTAAAATTGATTTCTGTTATACATTACTTAAGCTTTCATTATACACACTTACATTCCTCACTTCTAATTCTTCATTGGTTACGTTTACTTTTACCGTCCACTTTCATTCTTCCAGCAATTCATTTCACTTTCACTCGCTATATCCTCCTCCCTCCTTCCTCCTCCTCTCCTTTATTTATATCTACAACGCACGATCTTTTTCAAGTCATGCATTCTCTTCCCTCCTTTCCTTCTCTTACTCCTCCTTATCCGCCTTCTCATCCTCTTTCCCTATGTCCTTGATTCTCCTTCTCCTTTGTCTGTTACTCTATCTCTTTTCTTTCTTCTCTTTATCTGTCATTCTCTATCCTTTCTTTCCGCATCTATACCTTTTCTCCTCCTTCTCTTCCATCGTCTTTTCTCTTTCACTTTCCTTCCGCTCGTCCTTCTCCTCCCCATTATCCAGCTCGTCTTCGTTTTTCTCTTCTCTGTCATTGTCTCATTCTCTTTCCTTCCGTTATTTCTCTTACTTTTCTCTCGTTTTACTGTTTTCTTTTTTCGTACCTCATCCTTTTTCTCTGTTTTGTTACTTCTTTGTGGATATTACACTTTTTCTCTTCCTCCATCCTTGAATGGTTTTTCTTTTTCTTTATTAACTCTAACGAAATATGGAACAACAACAACAACAACAAAACTATTAAGATCAGTACAAGAAGGAGAGTGAAGCGAGGGAAGAACGAGAGTTAGGAGAGATTTAATAAGAAAAGAAAAAAACAACAACTTAAAACGAGGATATATACATGAAATTAATCTACTGCAAAAGACAGGGCAAGGATAACAAATAATAAATAATAAGAAGAAAGAAATGTCAGGAAAAAAGTGACAGTTTATAAGAAAAGGACAAAATAAAACAAAAACAAAGGAAGTGAGAAAGAATTGATAACAACAATAATAATGCGAGACAAAAGAAGCAAAAACAAAAACAGAGCGGGAAAGAACAACAAGAAAAATGGAGGTAAGAAGAGGAACGCCAGGGAGAAGTAAAAATTTATAAAACCACACGAATTAGCAAGTGTGATGAAGTCAGGGCACCACCTCCCCTCACAAACCATTCCCTCTCCCCCCTTCCCGACCCTCATGGCCCTCCATCACCCGCATGGGGGCGCGAGGGTGTGGTGGTCGCAGAGGTGGTGGCAGTGGCAGTGGCAGAGGCGGTAGTAGTGGTGGTGCAGCAAACACTTACAAAATTCCTTGAAAGAACACGTAATGATTTTGATCATCCAGTATTTTTCCTCAGAACACACTTGCGTTTCTAATATTTCGTTTTGTTTATTTCTTACAGTCTAATTTTCTTCTTTATCTTCCTCCTCCATTCATTCCCGTCTCTCTCTCTCTCTCTCTCTCTCTCTCTCTCTCTCTCTCTCTCTCTCTCTCTCTCTCTCTCTCTCCCTCCCTGTCCCTCATTTAACGCGCTGGAAACTCCTGCCGAGCAAATCCTGGCGGAAATTTGCATATAATTGTGATTCTCAGTGTTCAGCCGGAGTCTTGGGAGGGATTAAGTCTGGCATTATCACGGGCCACGAGTTTCTCCAAGCTTGTTGTGTTCGCGGCGGTGGTGGTGGTGGTGGTGGTGGTGGTGGTGGTGGGTCAGGCCGGAAGCAGCCCCCACACACCTTCCTTAAGACAAGTTATGGGCGGATCTTTCCCCCTTCTCTTCCCTGTACCCCCACTACCCATCACCTCTTCACTCCCTTCCCGTCCTCCCTCACCTTTCTTCCTTTACACAGCCACGCTAACACACCAACACTCTTCATCCTTCCCTTCTCCTCACTTCTTCTATCCGTCTCCTTTGCCTGCTCTTCCATTCTAATTTTTTCCTTGCATGTATCATTACGAGACTAAGACTAGCTGTAAGATTTCATAAAGAGCTCATTTTCTCTTCTTATGCTGAGGATCACAACAATCTCACTTTTAGTCTCAGAGTGATTTGCAGAGGAGGAGGAAAAGATACAGTTTCTTTTGAAGCGAGTTAAAAAGATCGTGTTCATTAAAAGCGCGCTATTTTTTTCTTAAAAGTTAATGAGGGCATTTCGAATCGTATAACAGTATACTCAAAGAACGCTAAATCGATGAAGTAGTAGAAATAACAGAAACTAACATACAAAAAGTACAGACTCTAATTATTGAAAGCTGGAACAAACAACAACAGGAACAACAACAGAACGCCAAACTATACATATACACTACCTCAAGTACAGAACCGACAATGGGTCACCAGCGGAACAGAAGGAACCAACAAGAAAACCACCAAACACTACACTATTGAGCAATACATGACAGCACCAAACCGCCCACTGAAACACAGACGCCACGCTCCTTACAGTGTCACTTCACGGGGCTCCGCTACTCTGAAACACTGAAATTACAGCCCTGTATGTACCTGGTGGGCGGCGCTGGGTACTCCCGGGTGCTCACCAAGGCCTGCACTCACCTCACTTGCCTTATTCAATTACAGGCTTCAGAACGAGTGATGAAGCCTCTCGAGTGTTGCTCAGCTCCGCCCACCGCCCATCACCACTCACTCACCACCTCGTCCATCACCACCACGCCCGCACACCAAACCAAGGGCCGTGTTCCCAAACCTTTTTGCATTTCATCTCGATTGTTATTTTTTTACATTCTCTGCCTGTAGTGGGAATTTGAAGGATGTTTTCATGATTTTTTTTTCTGGTAGTTTAACAGAATTTATATGATAACATTGCGAGATATACACGTAAGATCCTGATTAGCATTTTTTTAGAACTTTTAAAATATTCCTTATGAAATATTAATAGAAGAATACAGACTAACTTGAATTAGCCATCTGTTCCTTCTCTTTGAATTGTCATATATATAATCTAGAAAAAAAAAAAAAACGGCTTTCAGGGTATAACTTCACTATTATCACGCCGTCTGTCCGCGAGAAGGCAAGAGCAATCGCAAAAGGAGAGAGGGAGAGAGAGAAAAAAAATATCAACAATTATACCGAAGAGAAAGTATTGCTACATTTCCATAAATAAGTCGTGCACCACTACCACCTCCTTCCTCCTCCTCCTCCTCCTCCCCGTCCCCCTCCCTCTCCTGCCGTTTCCTAAATACAACCTAAGGAGTGTATCACGCAATTACAAATAATGGGAAAAGTGTAGATTAGACACGAAAAGAAGAAGAAAAAAAAAAAGCAAAACGTACAATGAAGGCAAGAGAATCATTGAATTACTGCATATACCTTCACAACATTTACAGCGGCGCGAGTCTAACATTTAGTGGCAGACAGTTTACACTTTACACAACTGGAAAACAAGATAACACCGCCACCCACACCCGCTTCATGCGTTGTATTTCTCTATAACAACAAAGTACTCCCATAAACTCCTGATGTGGATGATGCTTGCTATAGTCTGTTCGCCGCCTCCGACTTCCTGAGTGTGATCGGTTAAACAAATCTCAAGGTGTGGGGATTGCCAGGTAAGCAAGACTCCCACGGCAGCTCAGGATTGTTAGGAGTGAATAGGGAGAGGAGGAGCGGGAGGGGGAGAAATTAATAACACAAGGTAGTCTGATCTTTACGCGCCATATTTATCGAAGTGACGCGTTTGTTACGACTACAGAGAGGGTTCGTGGTTTGATTTTTGAGGTTTATTTCACACTTAACCTGATTGTTTATTGATATCATAGTACGTTATCATTGTTAGCACCAGTTCCTGCCACTTCTGTTTTTGATATTGCTGATACATGTAGGCAGACTCTCTCTCTCTCTCTCTCTCTCTCTCTCTCTCTCTCTCTCTCTAGGACGGGTATTATAATAGGCGTGGAATTTCAGGGAATGAGGAAGGGAGTGGTTTGTTCAGTTCCCATTTCTCTCTCTCTCTCTCTCTCTCTCTCTCTCTCTCTCTCTCTCTCTCTCTCTCTCTCTCTCTCTCTTACTTGCATTATTATCGTATTATTTTTATTTTATCTATTTTTTCTTCTTTCTGTGTTAGATACGTTAGTGTGTGTGTGTGTGTGTGTGTGTGTGTGTGTGTGTGTGTGTGTGTGTGTGTGTGTGTGTGTGTGTGTGTGTGTGTGTGTGTGTGTGTGTGTGTGTGTGTGTGTGTGTTTCCTTAAGGCATACCAGCTTTTTCGTGTCCTTTCTGCAACACTATTCATCTTGTACCACCACTACCTCCTCCACCACCACCACCACCACCACCACCACCAAGTATCTATATCCCCCTCTCTCTCTCTCTCTCTCTCTCTCTCTCTCTCTCTCTCTCTCTCTCTCTCTCTCTCTCTCTCTCTCTCCTCTCCTCTCCCTCTCACTATACATCATCACCCCGCCGCCATCTGCCCCGCTGGCGTCGTCGGCCCCTTGTGTTGCGGGTTCCTATCTCTCTCTCTCTCTCTCTCTCTCTCTCTCTCTCTCTCTCTCTCTCTCTGTTTTTCACTAGTCGTCCTGTTGCGTGTTGTGTTGCGGATCGTTGCGTTGTTCTCCGTTGGCGTTGTGTGTGTTGCATTTGCGTTGACTGATGATGTTCTTTAAAAGCGTTGTCGTCGTCTCTCTCTCTCTCTCTCTCTCTCTCTCTCTCTCTCTGTATTGTCATTTTTTTTACGCCTGAACGTAACTCATTGCAAAATAAATGATTTTTCGTATTAGCATTTTCTACATTTATTCATATTTCTCTCTCTCTCTCTCTCTCTCTCTCTCTCTCTCTCTCTCTCTCTCTCTCTCTCTCTCCCCGTGTCCTCCCTCCTGACCGTCCCTCCGCTCACCTCCCGCGGCCGCTAACCACGCCATAACCCTCTGGTAACATGTAATTACCCGCCGTGTGAGCAACAGAGCACCAACGCCGGCGGGACACAGGGGCAGAGATGCTCCCTTCGTTCAACAGGAGTTTCGACGTTATTGTTTCATACCCCTTAATTATCTGTCAGGTGTCCGCTGCCAGGCCACGTCCGGGCTACCTGAGGAGGACGGGGCGCCTCCCTTGCCCGTTGCACCATTGTCGTTCTTAGGGTGCCGAGGCGGAAGGTTCAGTGTGCTTTGCTCCTCCCTGCAGCAGCCGCGGCGCTCCGACTGACCGGCCGATATGAATCGTATGCGCAGTCTTTGTAAGTATGGCGGTGATATTTTTCACTGGGAGGACATGGCTGATGATTTTTGTGGCTCTGTGTTCCCGTCCCGTCGGAGCGTCAGTGGCGCCGTGTTCCTCACCACTCGCCGTACACTCGGCTCCAGTCACCAGGTGCAACCTGGTGCTCCTCCCTCCCTGCTTGCCTCCCTTCCTCCCCTGGACGTGTCAGTCCTGCTGGAGGCCACCGGGGGGAGGGAAGGGCGAAGAAGACACGCCACATGGCCTGGCTCGACCTCCCGATGCGCCGCGTCAACGTGCAGGCGTCCAGGCCCTGCGTGAGCCCGTGACTCTTTGTGTTGTGTGCTCTTCCTTCCCGATCCCCCTCTTTCTCTCTCCTTCCTGCCCCCCTAGGCCATCCTTCGTTTTTTCAACCCCCTCCTCTATACCTCGGGGCTCTTCCTTCCCATCCCCTGCCCCTACCTCCCTCTGGAACATCCGGGAAGCGATACGTCACTGGTGTCAGGCTAGAAATGAGACGCGGTGCCGCTAGCTGGACCTCACACCTGTAATTCACACCCAGCGACGTCTCGGCCCGGCTCTCCGGATTGCAGGGTCCAGGAGAAACTGTGTGTGTGTGTGTGTGTGTGTGTGTGTGTGTGTGTGTGTGTGTGTGTGTGTGTGTGTGTGTGTATCCCTAGTTCCCTCTGGCTTGTATTCTCGCGTTCCTCGGAGCGGGTTCGTTCTCGTCTTGAGTCGCTCCTCCTCCTCCTCCTCCTCCTCCTCCTCTTTTTTTTGTTCATTGCTTCCTTTCCATTCTTTCTTCCACCCTCCCTTTCCCTCCCGGCGTTCTTCCCTTCCCATGTCTTCCTTTTTCCGAGCGTTCTTCCTTCCTTTTTCCCTCCTTCCTCCTGTCCATGGTCTTCTTTAGTATCCCTCCAATGGTCCTTCTTTTGCTTTTCTTGGTTTCTTTTCCATCACTCTTCATGACGGATTTCCCTCCCTGTGGGCTTGCTTCCCTCCTCTCCCCTCTCTCTTTCTCTGTCTCTAGTCTCTTCATCCTTACTCCTGCTCCTCCCTCTGAACGGCTCTCCGGTGCCCGACAGCTGCGGGACCCCACTCCTGCCTGATGTTTCAAGGTTCCTCTTCCACGTGTTTCTCTCTCTCTCTCTCTCTCTCTCTCTCTCTCTCTCTCTCTCTCTCTCTCTCTCTCTGAGTGTGTGTGTGTGTGTGTGTGTGTAGTACATGTCTCATTCATTTTTACTCCTCGTTCTTTGCTTGATGTTCATTCTCGACATGCATCACTTAACTGACTTAATACCTGGGAATTATACACTTATGCTTCATGTTATGCTTGAAATAAGTGTATGTATGAAAAGAAAATTTGATTATTAATGAGGGTATGAATTACACGTTTTAAATTAAAGTTTGCGCACTTTTTACTATTGATGAAAGTAAAAAAAAAAATAAAATAAAAAAAAAACAAAAGGAGGAAGTGATTCATAATTAACGTGCCTGGTGAAGTTGGAATCCATATCCTTAAAAGTTTTGTTCCCTCATTACGACTGTTTTGAAGGGCCAGAGAGATAATACGTCGGGTGTTCATTGGTGTTTTTTTTTCACTGCTGTGTTATTTCCTCTACTGACCGGCCGTTAAACCATCAACAGAGTCATAAAAACACTAATCACTTCCCTCTAAGCCTGTTGAAAAGTAGCAAATGTTTTCCACTGAAATGTTTTAGATTAGAGTCACTGAAAATTCTGGTACCAAGTTTATATCATAAGGATATTAGAACAACTGAAAAATCTAATTTAGAAATTAGAACAATGTAATCATTTAAAGAAAAGTTCTATTTTGAAATTCTACTGGAGGCATAGATAACACAACAAATCAATAACAACAATAATGAACTGATAACAAACAAGTTTCCATCACAAACATCCACCAGCTGACGCCAAGCCAATTCTTTCACACATTCCCGTCAGACTGACGTTTCCTATTAAATTTATGGTCGTTACAATGAAAGTATGCAAAACAGATGAATAAAAATAATAAATACTGAAATACCAATAAAATGCAACATATTTCTTGTTTTAGTTCCAAGAATAAAAAGATAAACCACAGAAGTGGAAAATAAGTAAAAAATAAGACAAAAAGGTGAAAATGTCTACAAATTCCTTTCAAAAAAACACATCTTTACCTGACACGTTACAAGGAGAATTTAGACAAAAAACACACTACACACTGAAATACAGCACAATCAAGAAACACACATAATATAAAAACCAACACAGCACACACGAACATAATATAGACAGCCAACACACTCTAGCAACACAACAACCAAAAGATAAGGAAGAAAACAAGGAAATAAAGTCGAGAGATCAAACACTCTCTCGCTACCTCTTCCTCAACATTCTAATCTGAGCTAACGTGACGCCGTGCCGTGACTCCCTCCGTTGCGTCTCTCCCTACAGCTGCCGCGGCTCAGTGGCCTCACTCGCTACGGGCTTAATTCAGTCTCATAGGGCCTCGCCACTAATGGTCATCCCCTTCCGTGATTTCTCTTCCTTTGTATCCATTCATTTAGTCCCAGTCATGTTTTGTCATCTCTCTCTCCTTTTTTTTTCTCTCTCTGTCTTTATTCCTCCTCCTCCTCCTCCTCCTCCTCCTCCTCCTCCTCCTCCTCCTCCTCCTCCTCCTCCTCCTCCTACTACTACTACTACTACTACTGCTATTACTACTACAACAGCTAATATTACTACAAGTGTGGGGACTTAATAATGAGCTCTATAAGAAAGGAGCTAGGGGTAGTTCACCTTGACCGACAAGAGGCAGGTGGCGGCGAAACGGGCAGGTGCGAGACGTCCTCGGGAAGCTGAAAAAAAATGACAGGAAAGATACAGAACCGGGAGGCAGATATAAATATTGGCAGAGAGAGAGAGAGAGAGAGAGAGAGAGAGAGAGAGAGAGAGAGAGAGAGAGAGAGAGAGAGAGAGAGAGAGAGAGAGAGAGAGAGAGAGAGAGAGAGAGAGAGAGAGAGAGAGAGAGAGAGAGAGAGAGAGAGAGAGATTATAACTCTTTTCAACACCACTGGCATGACAAAACATAACAAATCATAATGGGAAATATTTAAAAGAAGAGAGTGGAGTAAATATGCATAGAGAAAGACCCAGAAAAGTGAAAGATTTTGTACGTTTGCATATATATTCATTTCAGTATGCAGGAATGAAAAGAAATGGAAATAATCACACCCATTTATAATTATATATTACGAGGAGTTATTGTCACTCGATGTAATAGTTGTAATAAATATGAAGGTTAAAAACGAATACATAAATGAAAGAAAACAATGCTAACCAGAGAAAAAGCAAGAAAAATCACACACACACACACACACACACACACACACACACACACACACACACACACACACACACACACACACACACACCTGCCGCACAGCCTTGCCAAGTAATTACCACTCCTGCCGGTGACTTACTCCAGCCCCTTGAGCTAATCACTCCATAATTACCTGATCAGACCCGATTATTTGCATACATACGAGCGTCCCGCGGGTGAGATGAGGCGACCGGGCCCAGATTTGCGAGGCTGCGGGCGGCAATCGCTGTGTGGTGCGCGGCGGGCGAGGCGGGCGGCGGGCGGGTCCTCTGAGTTACTGGCGTGTGGCTCATTCCAAACTTGTAATTAATATGGTGCGCTAAGCCGGACGGTGCCTCGCCAGCGCCACAAAGCCATTTATGCACGCGTCGGGTAATACAAAATAGTGCCTGCATATGTTCTTTTTTGCCTTCTTGCTTTTTTTCTTTTTTTGTGCCTTTATATCGAGCGAGAATTCTTGATAAATATAATATGAGCGAGGGAACTTCTTTTCTTTTTCTCTTTCTCCTCCGTCTCCTTTTTTTGCAGCGAATGCTCGGAATGTGTGGCTGTTGACGCGCTGGTGTGGAATGTTTTCACGTGGCGAGTTTTGTGGGTCAAGATGGAGGTGTGCTATGACGGGACAGTGGTGGTGGTGGTGATGGTGGTGGTGGTGTGCTGTAACAATGATAAAAACTGATAAAAAATAATAATAATAAATTATATGTTAACAAATTCATTATTTATCATTATCATGACTACTACTATGACTACAACTACTACTACTCTTACTGCCACTACTACTATTACAACTACGACTACTACTACTACTACTACCACTACCACCACCACCATCATATGCTACTACTATCACTATATTAAGAAAAATAATAACTTCTATCACATAAAAACATTCAATTTAATTTTCTCAATAAAAACGCCCAAATAAAATTACGCAAAGAACAATATGAACATCACGAGGAACTTTACCGGCATCATGAGAGAGAGAGAGAGAGAGAGAGAGAGAGAGAGAGAGAGAGAGAGAGAGAGAGAGAGAGAGTGTGAGTGGGGAGGTGGCGGTGGACAGGGGGAAAATGAAAAAAAAAGCTTGTATTCACTCTTTTGGCGGCAAAATCGACAAGTCACGTTGAAGTAATTAGCCTAACGAGCTTATTGTTACCACGTAATCGCCTGTGATTGGCTACTGAGCCGATGACACGGTCCAATGAGAGGCGTGAGATTAATTACTCCGCCGCGCCTCTCGTCTTGGCTCGGGTGTCACCTGCTAACAAGCTCATCTGCTCGTCACCAGCCCGCCCCGCCAAGCCACCCATCGATCCCCAGGCCTCGCCATTCAGCACGTGGTCGCCTGCCTGTCTCGACCCACGCCTTCGTCTCCCCTGCCCCCCATTCTCTCTCTCTCTCTCTCTCTCTCTCTCTCTCTCTCTCTCTCTCTCTCTCTCTCTCTCTCTCACATACACACACACACACACACACAAATGCACTCAACCATTTCTTTATCCCAGTGCGTGCCACATCAAGTCCTTACTCTCATCCTCATCCAGTACATCGCTTTTCCAACATAATAGATAGGCTGACTGATAGACAAATAGATAGGTAAACGAATAAGTAATGTATAACTCATTGACTACACTCCTTTATATGATGCTGCACAATATTTGCACGAGTATAACACGTATTCACTGCGTATACAAAATGCAGGTTATAGAGTACACACCTCACACTTCGACACACAAGTGAATATTTACAATTTTAATGCCTTGACGAATATTGACACCTGTGAATATTTGTCGTGTACTTTCAAAATATCGTGATCCAATTTTATTCTGACCTTCGATGATACGCAAATTTTCACTTGATGCAGGTTACCCCGCTTTTTTTTTTTTTTTTAACATTCATATCGTTTTCTATGCCAGTTCAGCCCTCCTCAGTACCAGTACAGTCTCTTGTTTACTTACTCCACCTTACTCTGTTCTTTCGTATCGTTCTCTACTTGTACCATAAGAAGTTCACTCGTCTTCCACGCTGGCTGAGTCTCTTATTCACTCACGAACACTTTTTCGTTGTTCTATATCGTCTTCTCACACCTTTAAATCTCCAATTCTTAGTAAATTTCCTGACATTTTTCATTACTCCAAACACATGTATACCTTAAAAATGCAATCCCATGTCTATAAAACACTATACGTTCTCCCCCCGCCCCACACACACACACACACACACACACACACACACACACACACACACACACACACACACACACACACCACAAAGAGAATAATAGCACACAATAGCCCATAGCAATGTTTACTAGTTCTTTGTCGATCGTATAACCTAATTACCCTTGACATGAGGGGAAAGGCTGGAGGGAGAAGGTGAGGGCGAGGGGAAGGCGAGGCGAGGCCGGGCGAGGGTGGGAGGGTGGGAGTTTCAAAGGGGCGGAAGGAGAAGGTAGGGACGTGGGGCTGTCTGAAAGGGGACACTGGAAGGAAAAATAAGGGTTTGTGGGGGCCTGTGGGGTTAGTGCAAGGGTTGAGAGAGAGAGAGAGAGAGAGAGAGAGAGAGAGAGAGAGAGAGAGAGAGAGAGAGAGAGAGAGAGAGAGAGAGAGAGAGAGAGAGAGAGAGAGAGAGAGAGAGAGAGAGAGAGAGAGAGAGAGAGAGAGAGAGAGAGAGAGAGAGAGAGAGAGAGAGAGAGAGAGAGAGAGAGAGACTAACGTAAAAAATTCAATCAACTACTCTGTTAAACCAAATTCCATAATGAAGACTTTGACTGACGCACGGATTGAAATTTGATATCGATAAAAAAAAAATATAAATAAAATTGCACTCAGTTGTCTTATTTCGTTATTGAGAACAAATTTTACCCTCTTATTCTTGATGGAAGAGATCAATTTTTTTTTTTCTATCCAAGAGAATTCTGCAGTGGAAATTTCGACATTACGAGAGACTGAAATTAGTGGCAGAATCATAACTCTTGTCTCGCCACCACTAAAGCTGTCGACATCAATCACGACCAATACGCAAGTGACACAAGAACAGAGCGAGAGGTGATCAGGCTCTATTAGATCAGATTAAACGCAGATTCGTCCAATATTATCCTTCGTTTTCTGTCACTTTCCCAACATTTTCTATTGCCTATAAATCTTTTTTTTTGGGGAAGTGTCAAATTCTGTATCTTTTGTCTACTATTTCTATTATTCTGGTTGGTCTCCTAAGCACAAATAAAATGTTAAGTCGATCATAAGTTTCTAAGACCAGTTACTTTTTTTCTTTATTCAGTAAGCGACTCTCATTGCATTTTACTTCATTCATTACATATTACTATAATGATTTAAAATTTATGAAAAAAAGTGTGCCTCACAAATTTATGTAATACCACGTAAAAATGACTGTCATTATCTGATCCTGTACTTTCGCTATATTCATAACAGTGAAGGTAGTTGTTAGTTTTGTAATTTCTGTCATCTGTAGTATCATGGCTATTCAGTATATGCACTTATATATAAGGAAGAGAGAGAGAGAGAGAGAGAGAGAGAGAGAGAGAGAGAGAGAGAGAGAGAGAGAGAGAGAGAGAGAGAGAGAGAGAGAGAGAGAGAGAGAGAGAGAGAGAGAGAGAGAGAGAGAGAGAATCTACGAAAAAATATGAACAGACTGACGACTAACAGGAAACACACATAAACACCCACACACACACACACACACACACACACACACACACACACACACAAAGAAAAAATATACAAACAAGACGCAGAAGTGCATGGAGACGAGATGAAAACCACACACACCATCATCACTCCACACACCACCACCGATGCACGCAAATCCACTCACCCACCCAGCCACCTGCACCCCGACACGTAACCGCTATAACTACCAAACCACCCTCCCACATCCATCCCATATAGAAGTGACGTCTTTCTCTCACTCCTTCTCACTCTCCCTCGCTTCCCCGTTGAAGCTGAATGAGAAAAACGGCCGCAAATTACCGGGAATCTGTTTGATAAAAGATAATCTGGAGGAGAGCCCGCCATCAGTATTGCCAACCCCGCGCCGCTGCTCTCCAATCACTCCCGTCACAATGGCCAGCAAGGGTGGGAATCCGCGGCTCATTAACTGCCAATTGAAGGGTAATAAAATAGGGGCAATAACACACTCAGGCTCATTACTGCCGTCTGAACAAGGCTATTACAGGTGACAACTTGTTAATTGGAGAGCTGCCCCATTACGAGGTCACGGCTGAGTTGGTGTGTGTGTGTGTGTGTATGTGTGACTGAGTGGGTGGGTGGGTGTGTGGGTAGATGATTGACTGAATGAGTGGGTTGGTAGCTCTTAACGTGTGTGATAGCTTGTTGAAAAGTGGATTAACTGACTGGCTAGCTGATTGAGTATGTTATTCTCTCTCTCTCTCTCTCTCTCTCTCTCTCTCTCTCTCTCTCTCTCTCTCTCTCTCTCTCTCTCTCTCTCTCTCTCTCTCTCTCTCTCTCTCTCTCTCATTCTTGTTTGTCACACGCGATGACATTCTCTCATTCTTCCCCCTCCCTTCCCTTTACTTCACTTCTCTTCTCTCCTTCTCTCTTCTCTTTCCCTTCTTCACCACGTAGTAGAAGGGAAGAAGAAGTGCGTGGTTAACGGGAACAAGGACACTGTTTGGCACCCTCTCGGTCGCCTCACCACCGCCACCACCACTGCCTCAACCTCTCTCTTGTCCTCGTCCTCGTCAGTCACTTACGCGTGCCCTCTCTCTACCTCGACCACTTAGCGCTCATTCCCCGCTCACCTAAGCCTGATTGAGCGCCACCCTTCGCTTCCCTTACCACTCCTACTGCTCGCCACTGTCTTTCCCTCTGACTCACGGGCCATATTCTGAATGTTTTGCCAGCACTGCACTTCCGCTACATTAAAAAAGAACTATAACTGATGTGACACGGGTTTTCAAGGTGTTTTCTTAGTCCTAGTGACATATATAGGAGATTTTTGGAGTATTAACAGGACAAACGCTATTGAAAACCAGGGTATTGAGCTCTGTAGCGTTTGAAAAAGTCGTGGAGAGAGAGCAAAGCGTTTCAGAATACATGCCACGCTCAAGCTGACTCTTACACACTTCCTGCACTCCCCACCGTTCCCTTCTCGGCAAGTCAGCAGCTCCTCTTCCATTCCAGACGCCCCCTGTTCCCTTTCCTTCCCCTTCCCCTTCCCCTAAAGTCACCCCTTCCCGGAAAAGCCGTTACAAGCCTCGACAATTAAGGGGAGAATCGACTTTGAGCCTCGCACGTGCACGGCTGAAGAGAGAGAGAGAGAGAGAGAGAGAGAGAGAGAGAGAGAGAGAGAGAGAGAGAGAGAGAGAGAGAGAGAGAGAGAGAGAGAGAGAGAGAGAGAGAGAGACAGAGACAGAGACAGAGAGAGCAAGCGAGCGAGCGAAACTATACTTCCAAATACACATAAACAACGAAACTAAGACAAAAAAAAAAAAAAAAAGAAAGAAAACGAAAGAAAACGTATATATACACTTCTCTCTTCGAAAAAAAAAAAATAAAAAGAATACGAAAAAGAACAAGACAAATATTCCCAGAGAGTAATTTTCCTTCACAGTCGAGACGAAAAATGGGAACCCGGAGGCGAACGGCGGCGGCAGGAGCGGGAATGCAAACAAATGGCCAGTCAACTCAGACCACTTTTGAGCGTCTGATATTTGTATGGGGGTCGTGTTGAAACTCAGGCGAGGGAAGGGAGGGAGGGAGGGAGGGAGGGAAAGGTGAGGTTAGGACAGGGCAGACAAGAGGATTAGGGAGGGAATAGGTTGAGGGTGTTAAGCTAAGGGGATGGGAGAAGAAGGGAGATAATGTGGTTAATGTAGAGAGAGAGAGAGAGAGAGAGAGAGAGAGAGAGAGAGAGAGAGAGAGAGAGAGAGAGAGAGAGAGAGAAAGGAGGAGGATTTGAAGCAATGGAGATGTAGAAGTGAGATGTTGGAAGGAACTGCGGCTGCTACCATTACCACTACTACTACTACTACTATTTACATTATATAAGAATGTGTGTGTGTGTTTGTGTGTGTGTGTGTGATGAAGGGAGGGAGAAACGAGACTGGTGAGAGTGAGATAGGGTGGGTACACTCCCTCTCCCTACACACACACACACACACACACACACACACACACACACACACACACACACACTACAGCGCCTGCAGGAAACATCTATTGAGTCGTCGTGTTGCCCCTCAGGCGTCCACGATTGTTCCCGCGCCCTATTTGTTCCTCCCGTGCATTCCTCTGCCCGCGGAGAAAGAGGGTAACGGCGTGGAGAATAGGCAGGAGGAGAGCGGGAAGAAAGCGGCGGGCGGCGGGTGGGTGGCGAGCGAGGTGGGCCGGGGCGAGAGGACAATGTGGGCGTCGAGTGGTCGTGGCGGGGGAGGACAGAGCATCACAATGGCGAAGCACGTGCGCCACCCAGGGGAGGAAGGCTTCGGCGGGGCACGAGGGGAAGACGGGCAGGGGAGGAGGAAGGAAGGGGGCGTGTCGCTGGGGTGTCGACGGAAGAGAACAAGCGGAATGACGGATAATAAGGATAAAGAGGTGAAGGCGGCATAAAGGTGACGCAACGCCTCCCCGCGGGTGCTCGCCGCTACGAGAAGGGAAGCGGACGCGGAATGTGGAGAGAGAGAGAGAGAGAGAGAGAGAGAGAGAGAGAGAGAGAGAGAGAGAGAGAGAGAGAGAGAGAGAGAGAGAGAGAGAAGAAAAAAGTGAAGAATGAACCTCCGGGGAGAGTCTGGAAGGAAGTGGGAGGGAAGGAGGGACGGAGGGAAGAAGGGAGGAGGAGGAAACGCAACTTCTTGGTATCCCACGGAGGAGGATGAGCAAGAATGGGAAGAAGGGAAGGTGGGTAGTCATGCAGCTGATGTTACTTACGTCTTCCCTTGTGTCCTGGCAGGGGTGGCAGTGGCAGGAGATGACAAGGGCAGGGGTGGCAGGTCTTGGCGCTGAAGTCCAGTAGGAAGGCGGGGAGGGAGATGACAGGACGCAGTCGGCAAAGATGGTGGTGGTAGTAGTGGTGGCAGTGAAGACACCAGCCAAGCGAGTAATGATAGTAATAGCGGCAGGGAAATACTCCGAATGCCTGTGTTTTGACCGACACCAGCCCTGCCCGCCAGTTCATTTGCGCATTTTGTTCCTTCTCTCATCACCGCAATGATTGATACTATTACCACCACAATTATCACCATCACCACCACCGACGCGCCCGCTGCCACCTGCCATCATATCTTTCACCCACACCACCACCACTGTAATCCCTCTTATCTAAACCATTAATCCGCCTCCAAACACTGCAATTACCACCGCACACTGACCATTAGCCCTACACTGCCAGCACGCCACCACTACCATCACCACCATTACTACTACTAACACTACCACAGCACCACTACCACCACGACCGCCTGCTAACCACCACTCGCTCGTTACTGATAACAAGCCGCAACCAGCACCTTTGCCTCCGCCATGACAGATTGCGAGACTCGAGCTGGCAATTAGACTTTTTCCGGACTTCCAATCATCCGGACAAGACGAAAACTTACGGCCTCGTCAGAAGATTGGCTTAAGCGTCGCCTAAACTCTATCATTACCAATTTTATAAGCCATGAGATTAATTAAGGAACTCATATTTAGCAATGGGGAAAAAACACACTGCTCCGCCTCGCTTGCTCTGAGGAACAATAAGTCTGTGGGAATGTTCGTGTTTTTAGCTCGACTTGTGTTCGAGTTGAGACAGATTAATGTATTGTAATGGTTGAAATTTTACATGCAAACTGTGTGACTTTTTTTTTCTCTTTTTTTTCTTTTTTCCTTCTTCCCTCACTCCGTTCCTCCCTCTCTCCTGTGCACCTTGATTTCCGCGCGACTCATGTTCTCTAACTCGTAAATAATGTTCAAGCAAGTCTGTGATTATTGGCAAGAGCGTCTGGTGTATTTATCTACTCACTTAAGGCTACTATTTCAAGACGGGAGTGTAGCCAAGACAACTCTAATTCAATTTATCTTCCTCTTACTCTTACTCTCATCTTCATTGTCTTCATTTTATTTGCTTTGTATCTTTTACAATTTTGTTTTCTTTACTCCACGTCTCTGCCGTCCTTCTCGTCTTTCTCTTGTGTTTCTCATCTCTCTCTCTCTCTCTCTCTCTCTCTCTCTCTCTCTCTCTCTCTCTCTCTCTCTCTCTCTCTTTCTATCTGTCCTATAGGGTGGTGTGAGAGAAAGAAAGAGGGGAATGGCGTCAGATTGAAAGAAAGCGTTGGATGATGATAGGGCAGAGGGAGACAACTGCCACCTCGAGGGAGACAGAGAGGGATGGCGCGCGGGACGGGGCAGGGCATTGCTGAGGGGGAAGCACACCAGAGGAAAAGAGAGTTCAAGGTGTAAAAAGGAAATACACTGGTGGAAAAAATTACTAAGGGAACATGCAGCATTTATAAAGTAAAATAATAAATAGATTGACAGCAAAATGAGTTGTACGGATATTTGATTTAATTGCACTACATAAAAGGAAGATTTGAAAGATGAGTATGATGAAATAAATATAAATACACTTCATGAGTTGAAAATTTACTAGAGGGACATGCAAGATTTGTGAGCTGATGTAATGAAATAATTTGGAGTATAATGAGTTTTTTTTTTATACCATGTGGGCTTTTCATGAGAATTTATGGGCTAAAGGGGATACTTTTTGAGTACCCACTATCTCAAAGCCCACCCGCTAGGAAACCGTTGCCCCGAGTGAGGAAGCTCAACCTACACTCGGACCGTGGACAGGATTCGAACCCGTGCGCTTGGAGACCCCTCGGACCCCAAAGCACGTATGGTTCCACTGTACCACGGCGATGGAATTAGATCGCATTATATAAATGAAGAGGAAAAGGAGATAAGAGAAGTAAAATACACTGCTGGAAAGAAATATAATAGCAATAAGAAAAATCAGAACAGACAAAATTCGTGGAGAGAAGTAATGAATAAATTGATAACATAATAAGTTGTATGATATTTGAGTCAGGAAAGAAAGTAAAAGAAAGCGAAAAGGAAAGATCACAGGTAAAATGAATAACTGCTAAAAGAACATGCATGCAAGATTAATGAAGTGGATGAAATTGTAATGAGAAAAACGATGATGATGATAGAATAAATTGCCAAAAAAAAAAAAAAAAAATCAAGGCTCTGGTAAATCAAATAATACAAATGAAAGGTAAGAAATAAAGGCAGACCAATGGTGAAGAGAATAAAGAAATAAGAACACGCAACATAGAAATAAGGAATAAAAATAACAAAGAAAAAACACATGAATAACAATAAGTTGGTTATATAAAAAAAAAAGTTTTAAGAAATGAACATACACAAAGAGAACGAAAAAACAAAGAAAGAAAGGCAGAAAAAGATAGAGGACAACAAAAAAGAACACGCAAGATTGATCCAAAGAA
>NC_059301.1:2616072-2618572 GCF_017591435.1 Portunus trituberculatus
GAATATCAAACTGCTATTTTTCTTTTCTTTTCTTTTTTTTTTTTTTCTTTTTGTATTCGCAGTAAAGTTAAGTTTTTCGCTATTGAATTATTCTGCAGCCACAACACGTTTATCGTCTTCTCTATATTTTTTCTTCCTTTTGCATTTTCTTTTATTTTTCTTTCTTATTCCTTTCTGTTACAAGATCACGAATTTCTCTCCGGTACATTATTCTCTCTCTCTCTCTCTCTCTCTCTCTCTCTCTCTCTCTCTCTCTCTCTCTCTCGCTGTACGTCGTGGGAAAACACAATAGCATATGACCGCAACACTCGGCTTTATTTTGTTTTTGTCTTGCAAGTAAAGTAAGACATAAACTTGAACATTCCAGGACGGACTAAAAGAAAAGATTAAAAAAAGAAAATAAATAAAGAAAAAAAAACAAGTAAGACTAAAAGAAGGATTTGTGAATAGCTTTTTTTTTTATTATCGTGTGTGTGTGTGTGTGTGTGTGTGTGTGTGTGTGTGTGTGTGTGTGTGTGTGTGTGTGTGTGTGTGTGTGTGTGTCGCGCGTGTGTCTCCTATCGGTTTGTGTCTTCTGAAGCACGTGGTTATGAGAAAATGTGACGGATGTTGCGAAAAACCCTCTGAAGCATGACGACACAGAGAAAGGCATCCGTGAATATGTACAAAAGTGTCACATCCCAAGACCTCACAGGAATTTACAAGGTGTGAAATTATTGATCACACTTTCTTGTCATGAATTGTAATGTTCCGCAAGCCTGGAATAGCATAAAAAGAAATAAATCGAAAAAAATGCAAGTGAGTGAAAAGATAGGAGTCCGTGGCTGAGTGAACGAGACTTGGATGGAGGAAAAAAAGAGCAACTATGAAAAAAAATGAATTGTGAGTCGTCAGAGAGAGAGAGAGAGAGAGAGAGAGAGAGAGAGAGAGAGAGAGAGAGTCCACATCCAGACTACTTTGGGAAGGAGGTGGGGGGGGGGTAGGAGCCAAGCAACACTGACATGCATGAGTCTGAAAAGGCAGCCTGCGCGGGATCGGTAGGAATGGGTTGGCTGTGAAGGGAAGGCTGTGTGTCAGGGAGCGCGAGGGGAAGGTGAGGAATCGACTGAGAAAAGAAATGACATTGTGTGTGGATTTGTGGCATGCGAAAGTCGATGGAGGGGGAGGAGACGACGGAAGAGAAGGAAGAGGAAGAGGAAGAAGAGCAGGAAAGACGGTGAGGTGGAGGAGCAGGCGCTAAGAGGATAATACTGCAAGGACGGTGCATGGTGCTAGTGAACTTTACAGCATAGGAAGAGAGTGGTAGAAGAGGCGTGTGCCGTATGAGGGGGGGGGGAGGAGGAGGAGGAGGAGGAGGAGGAGGAGGAGGAGGAGGAGGAGGAGGAGGAGGAGGAGGAGGAAAGGTAGGAGGACAAGGAGGCGGAAGGGGCGGAAGAAATATTGCAGTGAAAATACATGAACTTGATGGAAGGTTATCTATTTTTCGAGGTGATAAGAGCTTCCTTCATTCCTTCCTTCCTTCCTTCCTTCAAGTCTGTGGTTGTTGTTGTTGGTGGTGAGGATGGTGGTTGTGTTATGGACGGTGAGAGCTGTGTGTGTGTGTGTGTGTGTGTGTGTGTGTGTGTGTGTGTGTGTGTGTGTGTGTGTGTGTGTGTGTGTGTGTGTGTGTGTGTGTGTGTGTGTTGCTGTTTTTGACTTGTTTAGGTCCATGCTTCCTTACAATGCGGAGAACAACAACAATGACAACAATAACCTCTACAGGGCTAATATACGTAACAAAATCTATATTACCATAATTACAAATAAAAATATATTGAAATTAATGTCAAAACCGATGACGATGACAAGTAAAGGCAATGATAGTGATGATGATGACGATGATGATGATGATGGTGATGAAGATGGCGATGACGAAGTTTGTGATGGTGATAAGGACAGAGGCCACAACTATACATTCATCTCATCATCACTCAAACCAATGTCCGTCATAAGCGAAAAGGTTGTGGAAGAAAATATACATTATTTGTGTTGTATATTATATAAAAATAGAGAGAAAAAAAAGTTGAAGGTTGAGAGTCCGCTAAACCACCCACTCACCCACCCACACACACACAAACACCCACCCACACACACACACACACACACACACACACACACACACACACACACACACACACACACACACACACAGACACACAGACACCGCAGAGAGATTAGAAAAAAGTGTATAAAGTTAAAATATTTACGAGGCAAGTCTCTCTCTCTCTCTCTCTCTCTCTCTCTCTCTCTCTCTCTCTCTCTCTCTCTCTCTCTCTCTCTCTCAATCCCTCCCCGCCGTCTAGCTTAATCGAATCTTCAAACATCTTAAGGTGATTTACAAGTTACAAGTCGCCACTAAACTATTTACAAGTGATAGCTGGACCACTGAATGCACCGGGGATCAGATTATCATAAGCTATTAGGGACGAGGCGCGACAGGACCTCTTGACTCCCAGTGCGG
>NC_059301.1:2626072-2646072 GCF_017591435.1 Portunus trituberculatus
AAGCCAAACAACAGCAAAGCACGACAAGCTATATACATGCATACACGCACTCATAACTCAAGCGAGGCGCGGCATACATGTATAATGCACCAGAGAAAATAAAACGGGAAGAGAGAGAGAGAGAGAGAGAGAGAGAGAGAGAGAGAGAGAGAGAGAGAGAGAGAGTGAGACGAAAAAACAAAAAACACTACATAACACTCGGAATATGTTTATGCTCAATACATCACAGGTGAAAGACACACACACACACACACACACACACACACACACACACACACACACACACACACACACACACACACTTCCCTGAACCTCTCCTGCTTGCCTTTCTCTCTGTCTCTCTGTAGTTCATCAGTCTCGCTCCTTCCCACCACCACTATCACCACCACCACCACCACCACTATCACCACTACCACGACCACCACCACCACCACCACAAACCTTGCCCGCTCCGGTAACTCACCTCCTCAATAAATCGTCAGCAAATCTCGCTCTGGTGATAGTCTCGAGTCGGGGAATCGATCTAACGCGACGTGATCCCCCGTAAGCGGATTGAAAGCTATATGGTAAACAGGGAAGAGGATTATACGCTACTTGATCCCCGCACGGCTCTTGTCTCTCGCGGGACGGTTTGTAGAAGAGAGGTTTAGGCAGAGCAGCGCTTATTTCCAGGAAGAGAGAGAGAGAGAGAGAGAGGAAAGTCGTATTCTATTAGCAAGATGACTAGACAAACGTAAAAATCTAGTAATACTGTAGATTATTTTACAGTGTTTTCTTAAGTGAGGACCGGCGCCACTTCCCGTCTCTTATACTTTTCCTTATGTACGACTTGCTCTTATCTATATCGATTCCTTCCTTCCTTCCCGAGTGCATCTGTGTTATTGACTATATCTTTATCTATATTGAAATATTGATGTATTCTCTTGCTTACCTTTCCCCCCTCTCTCTCTCTCTCTCTCTCTCTCTCTCTCTCTCTCTCTCTCTCTCTCTCTCTCTCTCTCTACCCGCACCAACAGACAGATCTTTTAATTGCAGCCCGAGAGAGAGAGAGAGGGATAAAGGAGGGAGAGTAGTAGGGAGAGAGGAAGAGTGTGTGAGGATGGGAAGGGAGAGGGAGAGGGGTGCGGGAGGGAGGAAATGAGGGTGAGAGGCTTATTGGTCGTATATGCAAATAATGTTGCTTTATAACTCTATCGTTTGGTATTGGCACGACTCTGTGTGTGTGTGTGTGTGTGTGTGTGTGTGTGTGTGTGTGTGTGTGTGTGTGTGTGTGTGTGTGTGTGGGTGGGTGGGTGGTTGAGGAGAGACTTAGAGATGTGGTGTGTGGTGCTGTTGATGTTCTTTTGTGTGGTGGTGTGTGAAGAGGTAGTGTATGATGTGGTGTGGTTGTGGTGGTGAATTTGCGGTGATATGTGGTGAGTTTATGGCCTGTGGTGAGGAGATGGTGAGGCTGTGGTGAAGTAGTGGTGAGGCAGTGTTTGGTAGTGGTGCTATGGTCAGCTTTGGTATGTGGTGCAGTGGCGGGCTATGTGGTAAAATTATGGGCTACAGTATGTGATGTAGTGGTGTGCTGTGGTATGCTGTGAGTGTGTGGGGAACTTTGATAGAAAATAAAAATAGATGCTGCGATGCTGTGAGTCTGTAGGTGAATGTCGTCGTAATATGGAAGCAATCCTGTACTGTGAGATCAACAACCAGTCAGTGTTAGTGTGTGTGTGTGTGTGTGTGTGTGTGTGTGTGTGTGTGTGTGTGTGTGTGTGTGTGTGTGTGTGTGTAAGCAAGCATCCCCGGGCGGCTAACGGGTTCCAGTGTGTGTGTGTGTGTGTGTGTGTGTGTGTGTGTGTGTGTGTGTGTGTGTGTGTGTGTGTGTGTGTGTGTGTGTGTGTCCGAATGATTACTGCTGCTAGAAACACACTCGTAGCTGCGACCAGGAATCCAAAAACCCGGACTACATAGCTGGGTCGCGTGGCTGGCCGGATGGGCGGGATACATTCGGATAAAGCGGAGGCCGGTGTAGCGAGGGTCTGGCGGCCACAATTAAGCGAACAATGAGGAGTCGCCGGGAGCCACCAGCTGGGGAACGCGGGTTGGTTGCTGGTGTACTCTTTTTTTTTTTTTTTTTTACTTTTTCTCTTTTTTTTTTTTTGTGTGTGTGTTACAAGCCACTCTCCATTTTCCATTTATTCTTGGCCTGCGGGTTGGTTACAAGGTATTACTCCTCCCAGCAGCACCTCGGCCAGCAAGAAAAATGTAGATACAGCACTGACTAACGTAGCATTCTGTACCGGAGGAGGAGGAGGAGGAGGAGGAGGAGGAGGAGGAGGAGGAGGAGGAGGAGAATTAAATAACATGCTACACTGGCGATTGAGGAATGTGTTGGATTCTTATTATTATTAGCAATACTATTTATTTATCTATATTTTTCCCCCTGAGCCCAATGCAAGGTCAGAGTGACGCAGCCTCTGTAACAGTTTGTGTGTGTGTGTGTGTGTGTGTGTGTGTGTGTGTGTGTGTGTGTGTGTGTGTGTGTGTGTGTGTGTTTGAATGTTTGTGTTTTGCTGTTGTTTTTCTACGTCTGTGTGTAGCAGGACGGGAAAGTGGAGCGGGAGGCACATAACATAGTAATTGTGGCAACGCCGACGATGACGCCATCTGCCTGTCGAGGGCCGAGGTTGTGGAGAGAGAGAGAGAGAGAGAGAGAGAGAGAGAGAGAGAGAGAGAGAGAGAGAGAGAGAGAGAGAGAGAGAGAGAGAGAGAGAGAGAGAGAGAGAGAGAGAGAGAGAGAGAGAGAGAGAGAGAGAGAGAGAGAGAGAGAGAGAGAGAGAGAGAGAGGTCAGTACGTTCCTTGTTTTTTGGATATTCCTCCTCCTCTTCCTTTTTCTCCTTCTCCTCCTTTCTCCTTCTTTCTTTTTTTTCTCCTCTCCTTTTCCGCCTCCTACTTACCTTATTCCCTTGTTCTTCCTGCCTCGGTTTTACAGTTATAGCAAACAAAAAGACAAAGCTCTCTTGAAAATATTGCAATAAAAAATGCAAGGGTAATAAAAGTCTTTCTCTCTCTCTCTCTCTCTCTCTCTCTCTCTCTCTCTCTCTCTCCGGAAAATTGGGAGGTCCCCGCCCCGGGCCCCGCGGGGCTGCTGCAGCTGTCGCGCCCCGCATACCCGCCGCCGCCCCGCACACCTACAGCATATGTAAAGCAGCACACAACATATGCGCCCCATACCTTCACCATGTGTGCCGCGCTATGCACCATATTTATTGCCCGATAAATAATGACTCATCCATCTGAGGACCCTGCTCGCCTGTGTATTAGTGTACACACACACACACACACACACACACACACACACACACACACACACACACACACACACACACACACACACCATGATTCACTGAGGTGGTGTTCGTTTGTTGTTTCGACACTGCATTTGACACGTGCTGCATCACACTCATCTGTAAACATCAATCCAAACACAGACACATACACGCACACACACACACACACACACACACACACACACACGCACACACACACACACACACACACACACACACACACACACACACACACACACACACATAAGTACAGTACACGTACACATAAATAAAAATGTGATCTTGTAAGTAGAACACGAGTGGTTACGACACGCCTCTTCATGAGCAGGTTGGGAGCATGCGGCGAGGCGAGGCGAGGCGAGGCGAACAGGGAAAGAGAGGCAGGGAACAAGACCGTGGTGACTGAGGCGGGTTAAGGGGCGGGAACACAAATTCAGGGAAGGAAGGTGACAGCCTTGCATAGGGGCAGTGTGGGTGCGGCGCGCGGCGGGGAGTGTGGCACTCTTCAGGGTGACAGTGCATGAGGGCGGGGTGGGCCATGAGCGGCACGTACGCCACAGCTACTGCCTTGACTACCCTTAAGTAACACTCATGCTTTGATCAGGGTAGAACCTTGCACGCGTAAAACCCTCTTAAAGGCTGTAAATGCCTCAGCATGAGGGAGTGGTGCCCTCTAAGAACAGCGCGGAGGGCGTGGCACTATGTACTCGGTGCGGGTGCCCGAGGCGGTGGCACTGAGAGGCTCAATTGTGGGAGTGGCACTTGGATGTGAATTTTATTTATCTGGAGACAGCTCAGTGAGATACGAGTGTGCGAGGGTGGTTGGCGGCGTGGGAGCCTGGCACCTCAGAAGGGGAAAGTGGCACCTCGCTAGCACACCTGTGGGAAAACATTAATGGGAGCACAGGGAAGGGTGGCGCATGGAAGAAATGGGACTAAGACTTGCAGAGCAAAACTGTAGACCTACATGATGAGGGAGAAAAGAAATGATAAATAAATGTATAATAGGTACATTGGATGATAATAAAAATGGTAATGATGATGATAATGATATTGATAATGACGATAATGTAGAGGCAAACACAGAGGAACGAAAATAAGGGTGGGCGTGAAGATGTATAGAGGAGAGAACAGTAGACAGAAGGAAGGTAGGAGGGAACAAGGGAAAGAGGAGGAGGAATGAAGGAGCCTGGGGCGCCCCTCCCGGCCACCGCGATCCTCCCTCCTTCCCATCATCCCTCCCTCCCGCTTTGTTCCTCCTGCCGCTCTTTGTGGCCGCTGTGGGAGGCGGCCGCTGCTGTTCTCTTCACGGCGCGGCAGCAGGAGGTCGCGCCTTCGTGGTGGGAGCTGAGGGCGCTGGCGGCGGCAGCGGCGGTAGGGGAGGGCAGGAGGTGGGGAGAGTCTAAGAGTGGAGGTGGGAGTAATATAAGACAATAAAACACTCTGGTACCCACAAGTCATGAATAAAAGAATAAAATGACTGACCCTTCGAGTCTTAACACAAAATAAGAGCGTCTGGTTGAGGCCACATCGTCACTCGTTATCTCGCGCCAAGGACAGGAGAACCGCCACGATTGTCACTGTAACCGCCCGCCACCTGCAAGCATTTACCGCTCTTCTCCTTATTTCCATTCAATATACGCGGAGAAGTAATGGTGAAGAGATAGTACAGACGTGCGGTGGGCTGCGTCGCCTGGCCTTGCCTCCTCTTCGCCTCCTCTTCTTCCTCCTTCTCCTCCTTCCCCGAACTCAAATCCACGGCCAGAAACACCCGTCTTGATTCTTCCTACCGTCTGACTCTCACTCACTTCACACTAGCGGTCTCATCCATGAACACTAACGCGACGAGACAAGATGATTCACTATTTCCTTGCCAGTACTCGTTGAAATACGTAGGAATTATACAAATAGGTTCCCGTCACTTGGAAATATTTGAATCAGACACTAGAATAACCTGTTCCGGAGTGTAATTTGCGGATACTGCTTGTTTATTCTACTTACATTTTAAAGGAAAAAGCCACATGCACATGACACCGACATAAAAAGACGAGCTGTCATAATGGAAGAGGAGGAAAAGGGCGATAGGAGAGAGGAGGAAGCTAGGACAAATATTTTCACACCATTTCCTCTCTCCCTTCATCCGCTCTCTCTTTTCACCGTCCATCCTCCTCCTCCTCTTTTTCCTCTTCTTCCTCCTCCTTCTCCTCTTGTTTGAGCTTCATCCTTCTGCTGCTCTTCCCTCTCACCGCCGCCACTCCCCGCTGGCAAGAGGAACAGCTGTTGGCGTGGAACACACACACACACACACACACACACACACACACACACACACACACACACACTGTACCTCGTTCGTTGTTCTCTGCTTGAATAACTGAAGATAAAATTCATTTCATCAGTTAACTTTTCAAATAAAAACGTTAAGTGTATGCTAGAAATACGTAAAAGAAATTATGTTATCTAGAAATATGATAACGAGTAAATTTAAGTGTTTCAAGATTCACCATTTCAAACGTCTCTCTCTCTCTCTCTCTCTCTCTCTCTCTCTCTCTCTCTCTCTCTCTCTCTCTCTCTCTCTCAATGACTATATTTCTAAAGGCCATACCGAAGATTAGTCAGGTTTTTATGAGTATCACAAACTAATGATGTAGAATCCTTGTCAGACATCACTGGAATCGTGTGAACATCCTTGAAAACCTGAATGGCTTCCAGTAGAGTGCGCTAAAAAGTAAGAGCCATGATGCCGACACGTTTAATAAAGAATGCGGTCCCCGGGTACACACACACACACACACACACACACACACACACACACACACACACACACACACACACACACACACTTCGGGGACTTTTGAGCGACTTCTAGGGCACGCCACGGTGGAAGAAAAGAGGAGCGCCCGTCTCACTCATAGAAAATGGGAAGCAGAGAAACACTTGGACTTGGAGGGGTCACTTTCCTTTCTTATCATGACGAGAAAAAAAAAAAATGAAAATAAAATCAAAGAAAAGAAAGTACTAAATAAGAACTCTCACCAGGATTCCCCTTAAAGTGAAAAAAAAGAAAAAATATTCAGTAATGAGGATAAAGAAAGAAGAAATAGCCGTCTCACGTTTGCTCAAGGTAACATTAGCTCGTTTTGTGATAGGATGGCAAGAGGTTCCTTCCTTCCGCCCCGCCCCGCCTCTCCTCGCCCCGCCTTGCCTCTGCTCGCCTCGCCTCGCGCCCGTCACTCCCCGCACATAATGACATTCGCCACACTCAGCACTCAAGTCGACACACCCCTCGTGCACCTCGCCTGCTCTGTAAATATTTGCCTTCCTGCAGCCTGAAAGAGAGAGAGAGAGAGAGAGAGAGAGAGAGAGAGAGAGAGAGAGAGAGAGAGAGAGAGAGAGAGAGAGAGAGAGAGAGAGTAAAAATAGACAGGCAGGTGAGCAATCATACACACTCAAATATATACAAACAATCACAGAGACGAATAATTACACACACACATAGACACACACACACACACACACACACACACACACACACACACGAACCAACAATCCCACTGATTCACACCAAGGAAAAACAAGTATTGATAAGTCGTGATTGGTCTAAGAAAACAAAACACGCAAATACAGAACATGAATTTACCGATCGCGACACGCAACGAAAAAAAAGGAAAAGGAAAAAGAAAACACAAATAATACGTTTCTTCTCGTCCTGCTTGCCTTGTTTGCCGCCACACAAGGGAAGTCTCGGCGCCAGCTACAATGATCAGGGTCCGTGCATGCCACACCTTCGTTCCTCCGGTAAAACAGACGCCATAAGCTTCCCCAGAGCAAACCTTCGTGACTTCAAATTCTGGGTGATGTAGGAACCAAAGGATGCCATGTCTTTCTTCACAGAGACGCGCAGTTGCCATCTCTCTCTCTCTCTCTCTCTCTCTCTCTCTCTCTCTCTCTCTCTCTCTCTCTCTCTCTCTCTCTCTCTCTCTCTGTTTCCTATTCCATCATCTGCTTTTATATTCTCACTTGTCAGCCACTTCCTGTCCTCCCACTCACACACGCACAACGCCACGACTCGCACGCAATCGCCCACACACACCTGCCCTTCACACACACACACACACACACACACACACACACACACACACACACACAGAGAGAGAAAGAGTCCCAATGTATGCAAAATATTCATGGTTAGATAATAATGCAAAATAGTGAAATATACATAATATACTTTTTACGTATTAAATATATTTGTGTGTGTGTGTGTGTGTGTGTGTGTGTGTGTGTGTGTGTGTGTGTGTGTGTGTGTGTGTGTGTGCGCCCATACTAACAGTGGTCTCCCTTCAACAGGTACACACAGCCTCGGCACAGCCACACCAGCCTGGGGACGCGAGTATTGTCATTGGCTTTTGTTATTGGCTTATTGCTATTGCTTTTGTTGTTGTTATTACTGCTGCTGATGCTCTGTTGGCTGTGATGATGCTTCGGTTAGGAATGATTACCACTGAACACACCCTGCCGGCAACAAATCCTGTATGAAATTGAATACTTTGATTATGGGTTGACATAAACGAGCTGATATACAAATATCTCTACACTTTATTCTTAAAGAGTTCTTCCTTTAGGTATATTGTGAGAGATCACTGGTTATGTAGAATCAATGAAGAGCAACAGTAGTATTTGAGGCTTTAGTTATCTCAGTTTCGCGACTAGCGGGCTGCTGCCGTGAGTTCATACAACACTTGTGGGGATTTATGACGTGGCGTGGTTAGTGCAGGTGTGCGAGGCGCGTGTTGCTGCCAGCTTGACTCAGGAAGCCTTCGTGTTATACGTGTGGAATGGTAAGAGTTGAGAGTTCAGGGCCACTCACTGCCTCGCATATTTGTTAACTAGAAGACTGTTCCTTCCTGTAGCTTTGATCCTTTCACTGCCTATGATGTTTGTTAACTTTATTTGAGTAAACCTACATGGTTTCACAGGATGGATATAAAACTAAACACACTGAGGAACGTTATAAATATTTGCAGAAAAATCTTAAACAATTTCACGTATTATTAGTATCTCTTGAAATTACATTTTTAATTTGCTTACACTCTTAACTTGCAACACCACATTCCATTCAAGTTACGGAGAAATCATAGCAGTCAAAGGATTAATTTCTTTCATTTTCATTGTAGTCATTAATTATTTAGCGTCCATGTGTCCCCTCCTGGTTTGATTACCCACTAGTATTACGAGGCCATAACTGCCCCAGGGAATGGTAATGAGTGTCGTAATGGTGGTAGTAGTTAAGTGGTTTGTTGACTGCTGCTTTCACTGGTTCAGGTCAAGATTGGAGGGATGGGTACCATAGGGCGTACAATAGATACGTACTATTTTTCACAAGAGCAACACCATCTAACCAAATTTAACATAACCCAATTTTATGTTGTCTAACGCAGTCTCAAAAAACAATTTCATCCACTGATATTCCTTACTTTACTTCACAAACCTAACCTAACCTGAGCAGATTTTCATTAGTATTACATTCCCTCACCTTATCTCGCAGAATCTTACCATACCTAACCTTACCTAATTCATAACCTAACCTAAGTTTACAACAAATGAACACTGATGCCTCACCAAACAAAAAAGAACCGAAACACCCAATCCATTCAACTTTCCCTTTAAACACTCACCCAAAACATAAAAAAAATAACAAAAAAAGGTGAACCTGCGACGAACCAGCAGACCTACACGTGGCTACCCATATTTCAACATACCAATCATTCCTGTCCATAAATTTATAAACCCTTACCACATGTTACATCTCTCAACCATATTTTCACTATTTCTCCTTCACCCCCTTTATTTTCACCCATAACTGGTCTCTTCCCCGTCCATCCCCATCACTCCCCTACATCCCCAGCACTGCCTCCCCATCCATCCCCAACCCCGCCTCTCCCCGCGCCGCCCTACACTATCTCTCAGCTCATCGGGGAGGGAGGCGTTCACGACCTGCCTGTTACAAGGAGATCGAATTTATTGAAGCTTTTGTTAAGGTCTTTTGTTGGCCGCTGAGAGGTACCTGAGGGGTGTCGCGCACAGGTGGTTCCTTGTGTAATTAAGTACCCCCACTTCTTCCTCCGCCTCCACCTCCTCCTTTTCCTCTTCCTCCTCCTTTCTCCTCTCCGTTCAGCAAAAGGCTTCTCAGTTGAATTAAAATCGCGGTAGCTTTGGAAACCGAGTCACGAATGTCTGTTTGTGTGTGTGTGTGTGTGTGTGTGTGTGTGTGTGTGTGTGTGTGTGTGTGTGTGTGTGTGTGTGTGTGTGTGTGTGTGTGTGTGTGTGTGTGTGTAAATGCCAACAAATGCCATCCAAGGCCCTCAACAGTTTGTCCTCGATGTTATCTCAGCCTCACACTCAACTTTTTTTTTCTTTCCCCAAAACTTTTTTTTTCTCTTTTCTTTCGACGTAACCCAAGACTTTTAAGAGAGACGCGTGTAGGAAACAAACACTCGGAGGTAACAGAGACGTAACACATGATACTGATCCGGCTAAAGTGCGTGTTGCAGTGAGGAGGAGGAGGAGGAGGAGGAGGAGAAGGAAGAAGAGGATGAGAAGGACGGTGGAGAGAAAGAATAGTGAAATGAAAGAAGGTATAGTTTTTAGCAATATCCTCTTCTGTCTTATCCTCTTCTTCCTTCCTATCTTTTACTGCTCCCTTCTTATATTTCTGACCAGGTCTCGTGTAAAGGTAATCGGGTGGCAAGTCAGCTGATAAAGACACAATCTGAGCCATGACGAACCCTCATATGAACCCCAAATGAACCCGCAGGGAACTTGAAGTGAGACTCCGGGCCTTGCCAAACCCGTGCTGAACTCTCCATGAACCCTCAGCGTACCCGCACGTGAGGCAGAACCGAACATGCAATAAAACACTGTACCGAAAGGAACGAAAACACACACACACACACACACACACACACACACACATTGATTAACGTCATATTGCAATTTATATCTCCAACAAATGGCTTCCTTCTTCTAAAACTTCGATACCTATATTCTATTTCTCACCTTAAACATCTGGCTGCACGGGGCTGTACGTACGTAAGGTTATTATTTCCGGGTCTTCACAGCACGGAGGCGACGCGGCGGGAGCAACGTGGCGCCACCATGCACGGTTTCGCTCTTCCCCCTGGCGTTATATTCCCTGTTTTATGCGTTTTCGATCGTGTTTGTTTACGTGGAATTATGCCGGTAAGGGTTTTGTTCCTGCGTGGCGCGCAGTGAGGGATGTAACAGCAGCATCGAGCTAACGAAAAGGGTTGTCCGTATTCAGATATACTTTGCCCTATAATGCTCCAGCTAAGAAAGGCTAGCCATACAAAAAAAAAAAAAAAAAAAAAAAAAAAAAAAAAAATGATTAAATGTATAAATCTTCAAATGTTCACACCATAAGCTCTATTTTTCAAGAGAGAGAGAGAGAGAGAGAGAGAGAGAGAGAGAGAGAGAGAGAGAGAGAGAGAGTTAGTATACCTGTTTATATTCCTGGTAATGATGCAGATTTCTTGTTACACGATCACTGTAATCATGTAAACACTCAAAGCCTTTACTACTTTTAACACCAGACTTCAAAACAGTCAATGGAAGACGCTGAACCTCACGTGCTGTACATCATGTAGGGAGTAGGAGGAGGAGGAGGAGGAGGAGGAGGAGGAGGAGGAGGAGGAGGAGGAGGAGGAGGAGGAGGAGGAGGAGGAGGAGGAGGAGGAGGAGGAGGAGGAGGAGGACAAGGCCAGTGAGTGTTTGCCAAGAGAAGCGTGCATGACCTGACGGCGTTCGGCACAAATACCTGCATGACACCGGAGCATTTCTAGGTCTGTGCATGCATGACTGTGGAACATCCATTTGAGGCTCCTTTACAAAGGGAACAAGGCGCACTAAATATCCGGCCCAGTAAAGATAACTTGACACTTATTTATGCCACGTGATACCCTGAGACTGAGAGGATTGGCTTGTTACAATAAGGCTATCAGGATCTAAACGGCGCCGCTCTAATTATTGGGTCAGGTCCTGTAGAAGACTTCCAAAGGGGCGTGGGAGGAGGAGGAGGAGGAGGAGGAGGAGGAGAAATAAAACTGGCTGGCTGACATGGCTTGCTGGCTGGCGGGTGAAGATCCAAAAGAATAAGTTAGATACGGTTTGTGCTCTGGCTAACCTTAGTATAGCGGGTAGATTTTGGTAACGTTGTGTAGTGTGAGGCGGTGAGGGGCGGTAGAGGCTAAGGGCGAGGCTGAGAAGGTGGTGGTGAGGGTCGAGGTGATGAATGCGATTGTGTGATCTTTATTTCACGAGGAAGAATGGAAGGAATGGAGAGACGGAACAGGAGGATGAGGAGATAACGCAAGCCTTAAGCAAAAACGAGAGAGAGAGAGAGAGAGAGAGAGAGAGAGAGAGAGAGAGAGAGAGAGAGAGAGAGAGAGAGAGAGAGAGAGAGAGAGAGAGAGAGAGAGAGAGAGAGAGAGAGAGAGAGAGAGAGAGAGAGAGAGAGAGAGAGAGAGAGAGAGAGAGAGAGAGAGAGAGAGAAGAGAGAAGAGAAGAGAGAGAGAGAGAGAGAGAGAGAGAGACGTAGGAAGGAAGGAAGGAAAGAGGAAGGAACCAAGAACACACCAGAGAAAGAGATCTTGAGATAGTGATGAGAGAAAAAAAAAGAGTTCAGGAAAAAGAGAGAAGAGAACTTAAGAAGCGAAATAAAAAGAGGTGTAAAAAGAGGAAGGAAGGAAGGAGGAAGGAGGACAGAGCTAAATAAAGAAAAAAAAAAATAAATGTAAGAGAAGATAGGAAGGAACTAAATATAGATGAGTAAAACGAGGCTCATGAATTGGAAAATAAGAAGGGAGAAAGTAAGTAGAGAAGAGAAAAGGGAGACTGGAGAGGAGGAGGAGGAGGGAACTAAGAGAGGCATGGCACCTGTCCTCCCATTCTAAACAGGTGGGTTGCCGCTAATTAGAAGTGACCTGGGCCTCGTCTCCTCACCTCTATTATCAGCTGTACTCGATTTTTTGCCTAGCTTATTTTTTTCTCTCGATTATCCTTAAGTGAATGCCGGAGATGTCTGTCTGATCGTTTCGTAGGATTCGATAAACAGAAGGACAAGAAAAGAGAAATGGAATAAAAAAGGAGGAAAGTTGGTGAGAGAGAGAGAGAGAGAGAGAGAGAGAGAGAGAGAGAGAGAGAGAGAGAGAGAGAGAGAGAGAGAGAGAGAGAGAGAGAGAGAGAGAGAGAGAGAGAGAGAGAGAGATTTCATAAAAAAAAAACATTAATCTTTTAGAACCACTTAAGTGACACAACAAAAACGATATTCTATTTTGTTAAGTCCATCTCTCTCTCTCTCTCTCTCTCTCTCTCTCTCTCTCTCTCTACAATCCAGTCACTCCAATACTTTTAACTCAAGACACGAATAGAGAAATGAACTACAGCAGTACTAACAGCATCACCACCACCACCACCACCACCATCACCACCACCACCACTAACAACAACAACAACAATACGAACAACATAAACACTAATACTCATAACATACCCAACCAACCCTACAAAACACACACACACACACACACACACACACACACACACACACACACAGATCAAACAGAGGCAATGGGAAAGAGCAGGAGCACACTTGGCTCTCTCCCTCAGCGCGACAATCCTTCACAATTTCCGTCACCTATATGTCGCGTTATCTTTGCCTTTTGCGCCGGACAATGCCTCATCAGAACATGGGCCACACCTGCGTCGCATCTGTCGCAATGGTAAGGTGCGGTCTGCCAGGTGTGTAGGTGAGTCGGTGTGTGTATGTAAGCTGGAAGGAAGATTTGAAACAGGCGTATTGGGGGATGGATGAGAGAGAGAGAGAGAGAGAGAGAGAGAGAGAGAGAGAGAGAGAGAGAGAGAGAGAGAGAGAGAGAGAGAGAGAGAGAGAGAGAAAGAAACTCCAAAGATGAAAGCTGAAAGACATCGAATTGTATTTTAATTATATCTTCGCATATAATATGTCTATTACTATTTATTTATTCATCGTTTACTCTAATCAACACACACCAATACCATCACCATCACCACCATCACCATCACCACCACCACCACCACCAAGTAACCTACACCTCAAGCCCTCTCTTAATTAATGACCTTAGGAAACAGTCCCCGGCAAGTCACTATCGCACGCGTCAACAAAGGAGGCGTGTGACGTAATCTAGAGGAGGCCGGTGATTGGCTCTACTCACCCCTATACGTGCTGGCTGATTGGCTGCCGTAGGGAGGGAGCCACCATCACTGTATATAATAAGGCGACCGTGGAAGCCGTTCAGTACATCCCCGCCGGCCATTGACTGGACTGAGCGGTATCTGGAAAAGGGGAGAGGGGGAAACTTAGATACGTACGCAATTATTGAGTGATAAAAGTAGATGGAGTGAAGAGCCTGATATAAAGCTTTCATAATTTCAGAAATACAGCTTTTCCAGCGAGTGTAATCATTTATCACTAAACTGAAAATACAAAAAAAAAAATTTGTATTCTACCTTCTAGTTCTAAAACCAATTCTGGAAAGAGAGAGAGAGAGAATAATACGCTACAACCTCGGTTTGTTCTGAAGTAATGAATGATTAATGAAAGTCTAAAGTTAGTTGAAATGGACATATTTGTAAATGTCCGTGTCTTATCTCGATTACTTATAAACATGATCAACTAGAACTACTGTGAATTTTGAGGCGTGTTTCGATAGTTGTAATGAAACCTAAACAATGATTCTGCATAATTAGTGAGGGAAACATCATTAAAACCTGGAAAGGGTTTAAAAAATACAAACCAGAGAGAGAGAGAGAGAGAGAGAGAGAGAGAGAGAGAGAGAGAGAGAGAGAGAGAGATTAGACAAGGAACATTAATATCAAATGTTTACTCCAGTTTAGCATTGCCTTGAACGAATTAATATTTAATGAAACCCGCCTCATGATTTAACAATATTCCATGCTGCTACCACCAGAGTCCATGGTCCCCCCATTTACCATCACCATCACCGCCACCATATCCACGATCCCTCAAAAATACTCATGACAGTGAAAACAAAACCTGCCTGTACTCTATCGCCGTTCCCGAGAGAGGAATGTCCGTCAAGGGAGCGATAGTTTTACCCGCGAATGTTTTATGAAGGGCACGAGCCGCGTGACAGTCAGTGTTTGAAGGGCGACAGGGGGATGGGGAGCGTAGGGGGCGCGGCGCTCTCGTGACATGTAAACAGGATTGGATATTGCGAGGAGATTTATGTATTAGTGTGTTTGTGCTTTGAAATTCAGATTTGTATATGGTATTCTCTCTCCCTCTCTCTCTCTCTTTCTCTCTCTCTCTCTCTCTCTCTCTCTCTCTCTCTCTCTCTCTCTCTCTCTCTCGCCAATCCGACTTGCTTTCTTTTGCTATTGTTTCTAATTTAATATTCTCTTATACACCTTCCACCGCCACTCCCCACTCATTTCCTTCCTCCCTCGTTCCCTCCACTCCTCCCTTCCCTCCTTCCCTCCCTCCTGCCTTGCCCCTCCCATGCTTCACGTTCGCTCGTCGGTTCCTTTGATGTCCAGCCACGTTCGAAGCGGGCCAAATTCAGAAACATTTCGTAGAGAACTTGTAGAGAAGCAGGTTCCCTCGCCTCCCCTTGCCTGGCTACGCGTTTTGTTACGTTTCCTCCTCTTCTGCAGCCAGTTATAGGAAGTCGATGCACGTGTAGGTATACATATATCTGTTCTTTTCTTCTCTTATTTCGTATCTATTGTGCTTTCTTTCCTGTATTTTTTTTCTATGCTACATAATTTTTTTCTCGTCTTTTCTGTCTTGTTCTTTTCATTACATTTTTCACTTTAGATGTATACATATTTTTATGTATATATATATATTTTTTTCACCTAAATATTACGGATCTTTCCACTTCTTTCTCTCCTTTCTTTTCTCTCTTTTCTCTACATTTCTTTACCTTGGCTTGCCTTGACGTATATATACATACACATCTATCCTTCTTTCCTGTCTATTTTCTCACTTTTTTCCTACATAAACTATACGGACCATCCCTCCTCTTTCTCTCCTCTCCTTTCTCTTTTTCTCTATATTTCTTTAGAGTATTTCTTCCCGTCTTCTTTGGCCGGTGACGCAAACTGGGTCGTAACTCTTTCTTCTCGCTGTGATAATTAGAGGGTGATCGAGGTCGTTCCGTGAGGCTACAGGCGCTTGTGTTGGTTCCTCCTGTGATTACCCGGCTTGAGGCGCCCTTTGATGTCGTCCCTCCGGCGGCAGACTGACGGGGAACCTACTGCCCGTCCCGCGTCCTCTGTTCCTTCCCCCCCTCACTTCGTCCTGCTCGCCCGTCTGCCAGCCCACCCGCCTGCCTGCCTGCCTGCCTGCCTGACTAGCCCGCCTGACTACCTACGTGCCTACCAGCCTGCTTTACCTCTACTCCTCGTCTGTCCTTCTTGCACTCTTCACTTATATTCTTACCTTGTTTTGATCTTTTTGCCCATCATCTTTTTTCTTCTTCCTCCTGTACTTCCTCTAGTTTATTTACCATTTTTTTTCTTATTCTGTTTTGATCTTTCTTGCAAATTAGTTTTTTTTCATTACTTTTTGTGTTCTTTCTATTTTTTTTTCAACTTTTTGTACTTTGCTTTTAAGATCCTATTTTTTTTTCTCGTTGTTTTGATCTTATTATTTTATTTTTTTTTTTTTTTTTAATTTTTTTTTCATTTTTCATCCCTTTTATTTTCCTCCTTTACTAACACTACTTTCTAATTCCTATCCATTATAGTCTCTTCTCTTTTCATCATCCCTTCTTCCTCCTCCTTTAATTCATCCAATCTTTACCTCTTTCACTACTATTTTACTCTTTCATCTTTCTATTCGTAACTTTATTGCTAACATTTCTTTCTTCCTTACCTGATTTCATTTTCGTCCTCCTCCTCCTCCTCCTCCTCCTCTACCTTTCCTCCTCCTTTTGTTTTTATCCCACATACTTTTTCTTTTCTATTCTTCTACACTGTATTTTTTCCTCCTCTTAATCTGCACGAGCTCTATTTCCTGTCCGTGATTTATTGGAACACGTGGTACTTCATCATCATTCTCTCTCTCTCTCTCTCTCTCTCTCTCTCTCTCTCTCTCTCTCTCTCTCTCTGGTTTTACATAATCTTTTATACATCTTTCCCCATATTTCCTGTCTGTTATCATTGCTCTCTCTCTCTCTCTCTCTCTCTCTCTCTCTCTCTCTCTCTCTCTCTCTCTCTCTCTCTCGCGTCTAGACACACACATAAAATCGACGCTAAACATCCGCCGAGCAGTTTACAAATTGATTCACGAAGAACGATTGGAGGCGGCGGCTCATTTGCATACCTGGCTGCACTACCTGAGAGGCGGCCATTACTGAGCCCAGGTGAGGAGCGGAGGGGAGCATAGAGGGGCGGGGGCGGAGCAGGTGACTCAGCGAAGGGGCGGCGTATATAAAGCAGTTTGTGAGTGAGTGTGTATGTTTGTGTGTGAGCTTCTTATTAACTCGAGTCTTCAGAGGTGTTATAGGAAGTGTTTGGGTGTGTTTTATTGCATGTGGTTTGGCTTCCTTATGGGGCAGATTAAAGGAGGTGTTTCCATTGGTGTTTAATTCTTTTTTCTAAGGTGTTAAGGAGTCTGGTTTCTCAAAAGGAGGGAAGGAAGAAAGGGCTATCCAGTATGTCACCTCCCCCAAAAAAAGTGAATGAGGGAGATTCTTAAGTTAGTTTTGGCTCTTGTTTCTGAATCAATATTACGAATGATATACATGATTGCTTCTTGTTTAGGAATTGATCTCTCTCTCTCTCTCTCTCTCTCTCTCTCTCTCTCTCTCTCTCTCTCTCTCTCTCTCTGATGCACAGACTAGATCTTTCCCCACACCCGCTTCTAGGTTCAATATACTAATAATGTTACTGTAACCAAGTGTAGTCCGTCAAGATGTGTGTTTAGGCAGGTTAGAGGGAGAGAGAGAGAGAGAGAGAGAGAGAGAGAGAGAGAGAGAGAGAGAGAGAGAGAGAGAGAGAGAGAGAGAGTGAGTGTGTGTGTGTGTGTGTGTGTGTGTGTGTGTGTGTGTGTGTGTGTGTGTGTGTGTGTGTGTGTGTGTGTGTGTGTGTGTGTGTGTGTGTGTGTGTGTGTTGGGGGCTCGGGGCAGGTGTGGGGGACGCGTCTCCATGACAACCGTGTGTATTGCTGGCTGGACTGTTCCCTAATGATGGATTGGCTGAGGGGGAGTGTGTGTGTGTGTGTGTGTGTGTGTGTGTGTGTGTGTGTGTGTGTGTGTGTGTGTGTGTGTGTGTGTGTGTGTGTTGCGTGCTTTAATATTTTACCTACAGGAAAGTCCGATGTTTCCTCTTTTTGTAATAAATTCATCTGTCATTCTATCTGTCTGTCAATGTATGTAGATCTCCCCCCTCTCTCTCTCTCTCTCTCTCTCTCTCTCTCTCTCTCTCTCTCTCTCTCTCTCTCTCTCTCTCTCTCTCTCTCCTGTCTTATGTCTATGTACTTTCTCTGAACAAAAAATAATAGCTGATGCGGAATAATTCTCGTGCTGACACTTGTGTGCTGTATGTCAACGACCCCGACGAGGAGGCATAGGGAGGCAGCCCGCCGAGCTACGACCCGCCACCCGCGGCTACCCTCCAGGGGGCGGTGGTCAATATTGCATGACCTCTGCGTCAGAAGTGCGACTCTCCCTAAGCGTGGCTTCCATTGCTGGCCTAAGGAGCAGTCACAGGGGGGATAGGAAAAGGTCACGGGAAGAGCTCTGGGAGGGTCACAAGATGGACTAGGGAAGGGTCACTCCTGTGGGTCACTCTCGGGCCGAAGTGAAGAGTCAGGTGGCTCGTCCCTTACAGTGGTCGCGTGTCGCCGCTCGTTGTGTGGCAGCTGCTGGCGAGCCTTTGATGTTGAAGCGGCCACGAGGCACCGCGTCTCCCACTGCCTCTCGCTACTTTCTCCCATAAATGTTTCCTGGTGCTGTATCTTCCTTCCTTCATTCTTTCTTTCCCTGTGCTGGTCAGTTAACTTTTCTCCCTGCGTCAGTCACTCGCTGGTTCACTTTTCTTTCCTGCGGTAACTGGTCTTCACTCTTCCCTGGTGGTCATTCGTTTTCCTACACTTTCCTTCCCCTGCCTGGCCAGTTACCCGCTCCGGTCCCTCGCTCTTGACTGTCGCATAAGTAACCGACGCCGCTACTCACGTGACTCTCGTAATTAGGATGTCTTAGTCAACTTTCCAGACGCGTTTGTGACGTTCGGCTGAGTTGTAGCGAGGCAGAAAACAACAAGACGTCAGTGAGCGCTGGAGAGAAGAGGGAGAAAGGATGTGTAAGGCCGATGACCAAACTCGAGAAATGGGAATGGGGAAAGCTAGAGGGCGAGAGAATGCGAAAAATACAGGCAGAGAATGCTTAGGGTAGTCCAGTTTCGCCTGTTCTCTGCTAGTTCTTGCCCAGTACAGTTCCGCAAGGATATAATTACGGGGCAGCGGATCCTCAGCGGCCGCCACTCATATCCATCCAGTTGCACTACTTTTGTCAAAATTAATGAGCGCGGAGGCGAGGTCTTGACGTCAGCCGGAGCTGGGTGTGGGGAACACATACCGTAATGCCGAAACGTACAAGAAAATAACAGCAATTTCGACTTTTATAGACATTTTTCTCGTCACAGCCAATTCGTACGCGGATGCAAGAAACACGCACGCATGCACATAATTACATGCACAAATACATAAAGAAAACTTGCATACACTCAAGCACAACACTCGTATTTCACGCCGGGGAGGAACAATCTTTGACGAGGGTCTCAGGGATGTAAAACTTCACGAATTATGGCTGACGACCTTGATTTGCTTCGACTGCTGACTTGCTAATAACGGAGTGACTGGCTGGCTGGTTTGTACTGGCACTGGTGAAGGGAGTGGTGGTGGTGGTGGTGTCGAAGGGGTAAGGGGGAGTGATCAATATGAGAATTTCCTCGTCACACTAATTCGTTATATATTTGCCCTCGTGTGCAAGTTAGTTTTGTTTATTAGCATAGCAGAGCCCCATGTTGCATTTTCTAAGTCGTGTACTTGAGTGAGATCCACGCTACCCTATCCTTGTTCCTCGTACCCGCACCACACGTTACCGTCAATGGGTGACGCGCGGGTGGCTTCACGTGATGACAGTGGCTGGGGAGGCGTGGTAGTGTGGGATGCAATGAGTGACACGAGACATTGGCGAAGATTGGGTTATTCTACTCTTGCTACTGTCAATGTCTGCTTCGCCCAGTACTTTTCTTCTCGATACACTACTGTCGTTGGTGATACTATTGCTCTTATTACTATTACTAGTGCTCATATTACTACTACTACTACTACTACTACTACTACTACTACTACTACTACTACTATCACTACTGTCAGTATTACTATTATTAATAATAATGACAATAAAACATTAATGATATACCGATTGGATAAGATTGAAGCTGATAAAGATGATAACATTGATGAAAATTGAGTAATATGCAATAATTATAATAATAATGAGGTTAACAATAACAAAACAATATCAATAATAATGAAAATAACAATAATGATAATAATAAAATTAAAACAGTAATAA